>NW_010525477.1:0-30579 GCF_000687285.1 Phaethon lepturus | reverse complement strand
GCCCATCGATCCAGCCTGTCCAGATCCCTCTGCAGAGCCCTCCTACCCTCCAGCAGATCAACACTCCCACCCAGCTTGGTGTCATCTGCAGACTTACTGAGGGAACACTCGATTCCCTCATCCAGATCATCAATAAAGATATTGAACAAGACCGGCCCCAAAACCGAGCCCTGGGGAACACCGCTTGTGACCGGCCGCCAGCCCGATTTAACGCCATTCACCACAACTCTCTGGGCTCGGCCATCCAGCCAGTTCTTTACTCAGTGAAGAGTAAACCTGTCTAAGCCACGAGCTGCCAGTTTCTCCAGGAGAATGCTGTGGGAGATGCTGTCAAAGGCTTTACTAAAGTCCAGGTAGACAACATCCACAGCCTTTCCCTCATCCACTAGGCGGGTCACCTGGTCATAGAAGGAGATCAGGTTGGTCAAGCAGGACCTGCCTTTCATGAACCCGTGCTGGCTGGGATTGATCCCTTGATTGTCCTGCACATGCCCTGTGACCACCCAAGCTCAAGATGAACCTCTCCATAATCTTCCCCAGTACCGAGATCAGGCTGACAGGCCTGTAGTTCCCACGATCCTCTTTCCAACCCTTCTTGTAGATGGACATCACATTGGCAAGCCTCCTGTCATCTGGGATCCCCCCTGTTAACCAGGACTGCTGATAAATGACGGAGAGTGGCTTTTTTTTTTTTTTTTTTTTTCTCCTCTCCAAGCTCCTCCGCCAGCTCCCTCAGTACTCTTGGGTGGATCCCATCAGGCCGCATAGACTTGTGGGTATCCAGGTGGCTTAACAGGTCCTTATCCGCTTCCTCCTGGATTATGGGGAGTTTATTCCGCTCTCTGTCCCTGTCTTCCAGCTCAGGGGGCTGAATACCCAGCCGATACCTGGTCTGGCTATTAAAGATTGAGGCAAAGAAGGCATTAAGTACCTCAGTCTTTTCCTCATCCTTGGTGACAATTTTTACCCCCCCACATCCAATAAGGGATGGCGATTCTCCTTGTCTCTCTTTTTGTTGTTAATATATTTGTAAAATTTTTTTTTGTTGTTCATTATGACTGTGGCCAGACTGAGCTCTTACTGGGCTTTTGCCTTTCTAATTTTGTCTCTGCATGACCTGAGATCCTTGCACTCTTCTTCAGTTGCCTGCCCCTTCTTCCAAAGATGATAAACTATCCTTTTTTTCCCGAGTTCCAGAACAGGTTCCCTGTTCAGCCAGGCCCGTCGTCTTCGCCGCCAGCTCTTCTTATGCCACATGGGGACCGCCTGCTCCTGCGCCTTTAAGAATTCCTTCTTGAAGGCTGTCCAGCCTTCCTGGACCCCTTTGTCCTTCAGGACTGTCTCCCAAGGGACTCTCTCAACCAGTGACCTGAACTGGCTGCAGTCTGCCCTCCGGAAATCCATGGTAGCAGTTTTGCTGACCCCTCTCCTTACTTCACCAAGAAGAAACTGTGACTCCTTTTCACCTCCATCTCTGGATATTGTCTGAAGACCCCTTTAGAGTACCCGTTTGGCATGCGGTTACCAGTGTGTATCTTAAAATGCCCAGTCTTGTCAAGGAAGGTGTTACAGACAGGGATGAGTACCTTGCACATGGAAGCAGCAAAAAGGCAAACTGTGCTGAGTCAGTGTTTCTTTGAAAACTGTTAAAGCACCATTATTAATTCCTGAGCCCAGGAAACTCTCATAAATGTGCAAGCAATCAAGAGTGCACCCTGGTAAGCCCTCAGGTGTTAGCAACTGCGCTGTTATTTGTAATTTGATCATTGTTGTCTAAAATCCACTCTGCCATAGTAAAAATGACTGATCCAAACGCAAAAGTGAAGAAAGTCACTGAATTTGCTTCCTGTGTGGAAACAGCAGGTGAACATTGCACTCCTTTTAATTCAATGAACATAAGGTCATCAGTTCATATGCAAACTAGAAAGACTGTGTGACAGATTAATTTGAGTTTAAGAGAGCTTTGGTCTCAAACTGGGAATCATACACAGGTCACCCTTCTTCTACCACTCCCAAGGTCTTCAAGTAAGTTCCAAGCTGAACCCAGTACATATGTAAACAGTTTCCTCCTCACTGTTATTATGTCATTTTTAATTGAGACTTTAGATCTCAGAGTACTACGTCACTAGCTATCATCAAATTCCTTTTTAAATTGAAGAACAATTATTTTTGCCGTGTTGAAATGTTCTCATTATAAAAAAGATCAACATAAGAATCCATGGATTTTTCTCTGGAAAAATCTTAAGCTGTGATGAGTCCTATGATTTCCAATACCCTGCAGTTTACCCACAACCTGTTCTCTTCCACACCTCTATTTCAGAAGGCCTCCCTCTCTATGGAGACTTAGAAGTATCCCTTGTAACAAACTCCATAAAACTTTCCATGAGGAACACAGGCTAGAGCGGGAATTTGGAGAAAGCGTCACGAAAACGGTCGGCGTGCAGAGGGCTAGAATTTTTATACCTGTTCTTTAAAATGGTTCTTCTAATTTAAGGCCAGCTTATTTTTATGGGCATGAGGCCTAGCTGGTAATTAGCCAGCATTCAGTCCATGGAAAACATAAAAATCTGGAGTAATGTAATGCCATATTAAAATGTGCCAGATATTCAGAATGTTTTATGCAACTCCCTTTCGTAACTGGTATCCCAAGCCCCTGGAGCCACCGCACTAGCGTAGCATTTTGACATCAAGGATGGTAAATTCTGAGAGATGCTTACAGGCTGTTTTTTCTATGAATGAGGTTTTTTTTCTCCTCTGTTCCTGTTCTTTCGAAGATGATGGAAAAAGCTGGTTTTAATAAGTAAAACACCAGACTTAATTTTTTTTTTTAAAGGAAGTAAAGGAGTGACCAGTGAGCATACAAATTGCTTTACTTCATTCCTTCCTCTACTGAAGTAACTTCTCCTCTGCAGCTCCTGTTTCCTGACCCACACCAGAGGTGGGTGTGCAGAGGGCACTGTGTTTAACCCATACCCCAAATTCCTGCACTCAGTCCTTGCCTGATACTAACTTTTAGCAGAATGGAGAACTGCTATAATTTGGGGCTGGACTCTAAGTAGTACATTCGCTTTGATTTGCATCTGGAAGTAACAACAGTTCAGCCAAAAAAGCTAAAGCTGTTGTGGTATAATTAAATCCAACACATTTGTGAGAGAAGATGTACTGAGTAATAGGAAAGTGTCAATAATATTTGTCTAGGAGGACTTCTAGAAAATGAGTCAGCTAGTCAAGACAGCCTTGAAGGCTGAAGGAAAATCTGTATGTACAGCAAGAAGGTTTCTTATATACATTTTAGCAGAATCACAGAAGTGAGTGTGCCAAAGCGAAAAACCCAGCCTTTGAGGAGTCAAGGCAAAGTTGCACGAACAATAGTTGTCAAAACAAACCCCCCAAAAAATTACACAACTGGAATAAAAAGAGTATGAAGACCAAGCAATTATAAAGAAAATATCCTGTTTATCCGATATGCAAATTTTTGCATAAGAACTTGCATGAGATCCTCTGGAATGTAAATATGCAGCGGTCAATATTAAAGTGTCTACCTCATCTTTCCTATCTTCACCTTAAACTTCCTTACCCTGGATAATACATTGAGGTTCTGCTGTAAAGGAAGATTGTCAAACCCAGAGGTGCCAAAATGCTGTTAAGATGTCACCATCTGTTACGATGATAGGACAAGGATACAGGGGAAGATATTAGAGTGCATTTACAGAAATCACTTCTCTTAAAACTGAAAGCTGAAGTTTCAGAAACTGGAGAAGGAAATAATTAAAGGCAAATGTTCTGTGAAAAGGTACTGAAAAGGTTATGGCCTTTACATCATCACAAACATGTTCTGGCACAGATCCTTTCAAAATATATGTTTAATGTGTAACAGTGAGAGAGCAGCTGAACAAGATGAAACAAACTAGAGTGAGCAAATGTGCAAAGGGTTTTTATCATTGTAATCCCTTGATATTAAGTATGTTAAAGATCCTTCAACACAGTTTTCTGGAGAACAATATGTTTATTCTTTCTGTGTTTCTGTAACAGATGGAAAATTTTAATTCTTTACGAAGCTTTTAACGTTTAGATTTATGCAACCAGTTCAATACAATTGACTGAATCACACTTTGTACTATGTTCTGTTAGTATGCTTTACCAAGACTTTTTTAGTAGAATGCAATGTAACTTTTTATTTGTTTGTTTTATTTTAATAGCAGGATGCTGGACTAAGTATATCAGCACGGTGACAGAACAATCCAAACCAAAGTATCCAGGAAAGTCTGCAAAGTCACAGTTGTAGGGAGGTAACCAGATTATATTTATATTTGTAGCTTCTTTTTGGTCTCTTATTGGAATCACTTCTTTCTCATGAGAATCTAGACATCGCAGTTTGATTTGTTCGCTATCTGAGCAAAAGAAGGCAAAGTATGGCTGGGAATGATGCTGCAGCATCAGTGACTAGGATCTCGCAATGCTTTAATGTGATGCCCAGAAGAACTTGCTTCTGGGAACGTCAGACAGAGAAATAAAAACCATGAATGATTAAAGCACATTTCCTCTTTGGAAAGTCATTGTATAAACATGGAAGTGCTTTATGCAACAGATGTGTAAACTTTGTGTCGTTTGAGTCATTGTATCTGCTTATCTGAAGAATATGATTTATTGTATCTTATTCCCATGAAACTGTGCAATCTGGGGTATATATACAAAGTTAGAAATAAGTTCATTTTTACTTGCATATGATTAAAATGATTGTTAACTGAGGGACAATTCTGAAATATGCAGTACGTACACATATTATAACCTAAGTATGTAAGCAGCCCCAGGGAAATCATTGTATAAGTATATATTAAGCAGTGACTAAGGAAACGTTCAAATATCATAAAAGAGGATACTAGTCTCATTTGCAATAGAGTCATAACTTCTGAATGCAGAACTTTTGTTCTTAATAGCATTAGTATTTAAAATAACAGTTTAACATAAGAAATATTTATACTAGAATTAGAAAAAAAGACAACTTCTTAACAAAATAAACTGAATAAATCCGATTAGAAAGTAATAGAAAGACAGTAAGTATTAAAATTTGCAATACACGTTTCAGAGTGCAAGCACAATTGGAGGTTACCAGGTTTCCCACAAGGCTATTTTCCTGTTCACTGACATCAGCATTTTTTACTTTCTCATTATTACATATATTGATGGACTGACTATTCTACATCCTCCTCACAACATAGCAAAATTAGAAATGGAAGAGATTGGAAATGGCTAACACACCAAATTGAAAACATTGAATAGGTCAAAGTGATAGACTTTGCTACAATCTTCCTGGAATTTATGCAGAGGTAGTGCAGTCCGTGTTTCATTTTTGTGCTAATCATTGTAACAACTCTGTGAAATGTCAGTCTATGAACATTCCCACAGCAAAATCATTTTTTGAAAAAAGGAATAAAGTAAAAATGCAATCCATGCTTACAGAACTTACAGTAGACTTAAAATTGAACAATTCTTTGGTCTATCTATACACAAAATGACAGGAAAGAGCTATAAAAACCAACGTAGACTGAAATCGCTAATTTTCCTGTGTAATACCTCCCAAAGAACTGTCAACTCCTTCGGACAGAAGCCACTTCTTATTGGGAATACTGAACCCTTGGCTACTCATCCTAATTAAAATGTAATTAGGTAAGTGCAATTAGGTAATAATACCACTCAAAACACTTAACCTGTTTTACACAATTGAATCCACAGCTGAACTCACTATGGCACAAAATTCTGAACTCAGATCCCATGGCACTAATTGCCTCTTCACCCGAATATAATCTGACGTGTAGGCAGAAGCCTAGAGGTGTGAGGAAAATTTATGGCCCGAACTATGAAATGGATCTGGGAAATATATCCATGACCCATATGGTAATGAAAATACTGGCTGCTAAAAGTATTAGCTAGTTCAGAGAAACAAATCTGTTAATATCAAGGAAAGGTGTAATAATCCACTTAGCCCTTGGGGTAGGCTTCATCTCACATACCTTTAGTCATCTGAAAGACAGGTATCTGTTTTAAGGTAGTCTTTTTCACTGCCTCCACAGTCAATGAAAATGGGGAGGGGACCAAAGGATGATTCAGCTCCCACAAGAGTAGAGTTTAAATCAATTAGGATGAACTGCTTTATGTGGTTGCCTCTTCCTCAACGTGCACTACGAAGAAGAGTTGTTGAAATAAATTTTGACAAGATGCTGAGATTCGAAGTTCGGTAAAATGAGATGAAACCCACCTCTGCTGCAGAAAATGTCCCCATCTTCTACCTTACCATCAACTTTCCATGTCTAAGGCAATAATTCGAAAATACTGGACAACCTAAATCAAACATCATGTGACGTCTGTCATCTCTTCAGAGTTCTCTGAGGAGGCCCTAGAAGGTCCATCCCACAGTTGTTGAACTACTTTACCCTTCAAAGGCTAGTCACATCACTGTCTTACCTGAGGTGCACTGTGATGTATCTGGAGCAAACCACAGGGCTAAATGAGCACACGTGAGCATGCACACACATGCACAAACACATACACGCACACATAGAATCACAGAATCATAGAATCGTACAATCATGCAGTCATAGAATAGCTTGGATTGGAAGGGACCTTTTAAAGCCATCTAGGCCCTTGCAATGAGCAGGGACATCTTCAACTAGATCAGGTTGCTCAGAGCCCCGTCCAACCTGACCTGGAATGTTTCCAGGGATGGGGCATCTACCACCTCTCCAAACAACCCGTGCCACTGTTTCACCACCCTCATCATAAAAAATTCCTTCCTTTTATATCTAGTCTGAATCTGCCCTCCTTTAGTTTAAAACCATGACCCCTTGTCCTACTGCTACAGGCCCTGTTAAAAAGTCTGTCCCCATCTTTCTTATAAGCCCCCTTTAAGTACTGGAAGGCTAGTATTTAAGTACAATAAGGTCCACCTGGTGCCTTCTCTTCACCAGACTGAACAACCCCAACTCTCACAGTCTCAGAGGAGAGGTGTTCCAGCCCTCTGATCATTCTGGTGTCCTTCCTCTGGACCCGCTCCAACAGGTCCATGTCTTTCCTGTGCTGAAGGCTCCAGAGCTGGATGCAGGACTCCAGGTGGGGTATCATCAGACCAGAGCAAGAGGGCAGAATCCCCTCCCTCGACCTGCTGGCCACACTTTCGTAGATGCAGCCTGGGGTACAGTTGGCCTTCTGGGGTGCCAGTACACATTGCCAGCTCATGTCCAGCTTTTCATCCACCAGTACCCCCAAGACCTTCTCAGCAGGGCTGCTCTCAATCCCTTCATCTCCCAGCCTGTACTGATAGCAGACTTTGCCCCAACTCAGGTGCAGGACCCTGCACTTGGCCTTGTTGAACCTCATGAGTCTTACACAGGCTCATTCTTTGAGCTTGTCCAGGTCCCTCTGGATGGCATCCCATCCCTCAGGCATGTCAACCGCACCACTCAGCTTGGTGTCATCTGCAAACTTGCTGAGGGTGCACTTGATCCCACTGTCTATGTCACCGCAGAAGATATTAAAGAATACTGGTCCCAATATGGACCCCTGAGGGAGAGTACTTGTCACCAACCTTCATCTGGACATTGAGCCTTTGACCACTACCCTCTGGATGCAACCATCCAAACAATTCCTCATCCACTCAACAGTCCACCCATCAAATCCATAGTTCTCCAACTGAGAGAGAAGGATGTTGTGGAGGGCTGTATCAAAGGCCTTACAGAAGTCCAGGTAGATGACAACTGTAGCTCTCCTCTCATCCACTTATGTGGTCACTCCATCATAGAAGGCCACTAGGATGGTCAAGCAGGACTTGCCCTTAGTGAAGCCATGCTGGCTGTCTTGAATCACCTCCCTGTCCTCCGTGTGCCTGCTTGCCAATGTGTGGAAAAAAACGCCAGCCCACAGCATGCCAGCTGAGCAGTTCCAGATGACACTGGCACCAGCCATAGACTGGTGCAGACAGAAGGAACTGCCACGGAACTTTCCGTGGTCAAAAAGTCCTTCGGGGCAACCCACTGCCTCTCCTATTTTATTAGTTTGTACAACTATAAATGTTTTGAATGCCTAAAGGAGAGCAGCACCTTCATGAAAAACAGCCCTTCCAGTTTAATACACGAAAAACTAGGGTGCTAGTGCCATTCAGACAGTCTACAAAGAGCTGCTTGGACAAATGAACTCATCTCCTAGCCAGAACAAATACCGTCTCTTTTATCTTTTGTCATCAAGCTTCTGTGAAGCCTTTAGAGCCTGCTCAATTTACTAGTAGTTGCCAATTACTAATCTGTGGCTGGCAATGCAGATCACAGCTTCCTTTTCCTGACTGCAAGCATTTTTTGCTCTCCCTTTATCATCTATCACACTTTAGCTTGCTTCCATGGACCTTTCAGAGGTTTGGCTCTTATTACCAGCATTTAAAAGGGATCGGCACCCGCCAATGACAATTGCGTCATGATCTACAATGACGAATTGGCTCCTAAGGGAAAATGTGTATCAAAAAAACCCAAGAAAAAAACAACAGGGCAATGCATGCTTGTCTCAGAAAAAGCATCTTGCTCAGGATGTTGTAAAATCTCAGTCAATTACATAACGAGCTACTAGAGGAAAGCAGACAGATGTAAACATGGCTTTGCTTGTGTTTCTGTTTTCATATAACAGTGCACAAAGGTCAAGAGCTAGAACTGAAAAAGGTTGCATACAAAGAGAAGATACGGGTTCATTGTAGCTTTTGAAGAATCAGATGACAAATACATATATCTTTGTACTCTATTACTTCTCCAAGAAGCTGAACAATATATGCAATGACCACTTTCAGATTCCATGCTAATACACACCTTATCTGCCCTTAGTTTTTATCATTCTTTGAGAATGCAATCATATTAAAAAGTACGTTGATATCGGGCATGCTGCTCACTAATTAAATTTAGAAATTATTAGAAATACTTGACGTTAAAAGATCTGAATTCATTTTTGAATCCTAATGATTGCATTTTTTAATCCAGCATTGTGTGTACTTTTCTTGAGGATCTACTGAGGATAGAGTGCATTAAAAATATAATTGGTTTTAAACCCTGGTAGATTAATATTTTGTCATGATTTACACTGCCTGTTTTGTATTCAGCTTTAATATTGTTTTCCCCTTTCTGAATCAAGTATTGATGATTCAAATGTAAGTTCTAACTGTTATAATAATGAGAGCAATATAAGCAAATCACCACATGTTAATGTCTTTAAAAAAAAACCAAACAAACCTGTGTCTTGTGCCTAAACAGTCTTTTAGCTAGAGCAACAACATTTTCAAGAAAGACAATATCTTAAAGCATATCCTGGAAGAATGTATTGTTCTATGGCCAATGGAAAAGTGGATAAATGTTATGAGAGTCTATTACACTTTGTAGTATGTTATTTTAATATTTCCTCTGAATCTAAACCTGTATGTTTTTTAAATATCTGAGAAAAGCATCACCGAGTAGATTTTAAATTCCTATCAGTTTACCTATCATTTAAGTTAGAAATAAATCATAAAAATATTCAAAATCTTTTACTAGCTAAAAAAAAAAAAAGATGTGCCAATTTGCCGTCAGTCATACCTAAGAGCCTCTTAGGTCTCCCTCTTTGAAGAAGCACATTAAAGTGGGTCAGAGGTTTCACAAATAAATTGGTTGGCAAGTAATATCAATGGTGCCCTGGACTGACCTGGTATATAATTGTTTGCATATCATTGCAGTAAAAGCAACAACCTGTTTAATCTGTGTGTGTTTATTTTGATCTGTATATGGACCTTAAGAGTCAATGCGATTTACTCACATTTATTGTCAGTTATTAAAAATGCTGAATAAAGTGATGGAAAGGTATTAGAAGGCATTTGCAATTAGGAAAGAAAATGACAGTCTGCATGGAACTGCTTACTCAGAATTTTATCACAAGTTTGTTGGGGTTTTTTCTACTCTATTTTCACAAAGCTTTATAACTCACAACTTGAGAGAAACATCAAAACATTTTTTGCCTTCAGTAAATGGATGGCAGGATTAATCTTTCCTCCCTGGATCTTACATGCTCATGGCTATTGCAAAACTCTGGGCATACAAAACACAATCAATACAGTATTTTGCACTGTCCTGGTTTTGGAGGTTTTGTTTCGGTTTGGTTTTGGTTTGGTTTGTTTTTTTCCCTAGGCAGTTAAATAGCATTGTAAAAATTGCAAGACTGTTCCCAAACCTAAGAAGGAATATCAGAGTACTCCCTACACAGAAGCCCAAGAAATTTTTCTATTGACTTCCAGGGATTTTGGTTTTCTCTGTAAAGTGAAAAATTTTCTGAGTCTCATGAAACTTAATATTCAGTCAGGACCTGAGAGCAATTGTTCAGTCTTCAAATTTAAAGTTGACTTTACTTTACTATTCTGTTTTACTAGATTATTTTACTCCATAAGGAATCTCTAAATGAAATTAAAATAAAAGAGAAGAAATGATGAAGAGACAAGTTGGAACAGAAACCTTGAGCAAAACAAGAACACGAAGACAGAAAAAGACAGAAAAGAAGCAAAGATAAAGACCAAAAAGAGCAAATGAAAGTAAGAGGAAGACAACAAGTCTTCAATTTAATATACTATATAAGCTAGTCTGAAGCTTTGAACACAAGACTAGAGGAACAGAAATCAAAGGCTCATTCAAACGTTTGAACTAGTTACACCTCAGCTGATGCAACTTGCTGAATCAGTTCCTCTGAGAGCAAAGGATAAAGGGAAGGACCAGTCTGGGGAAACATTTTTACAGTTCACACGTTTGAATGAAGTCCAATTGCAGCACCCTTTTTGGAGACAAAAAGATCAAGTGAAAAAGTTGCAGCTTTTTAAAAGAGATTAATGCCTGCTTACAATAAAGTGGTGCTTACAGAACCTGGCTGACATTTCTTGTCCTTTACTTACTTCAGCTGATGTTACATTAGTCCTTCATGTGTATAAATCCAGAACATTCTCAGGAGCAATGGCAATAGTCACTATTGTTGGAGACGAAACTGGATAATCCATATTTTAAACCTGTAAGTAATACAGAAGTGGACATAATTTTTCAGTCAAATTGTGACAGGACTAAGAACTCTATGAAGACATAATTTTTGCTGATTTTTTTCTTGTTCATTTTCTGTCAAGACTGCCTGAACAATGTCTTTCACTTGGAGTTTTGCCATTCAGCATTACAACCAGTTGATTTACTGAACCCAGTCAAAATGCTTCCTGACAGAGAAATGGGACACAAAATCCCTGTTTCACAGCTGCTCCACAAAACCCACATTTTGCACACAGAGGCTCAGTGTCATACCCAGCCGCACTGCCAGGAAGATGAGGGGCAGTACCATCATCCTCAGGCTTACCTTTTATTTACAGATGAGTATAGTCAAGGTAGGAGATATTCTTTATCATCTGCTCGCTACTCTCCTGTACACAAATGCTCTGATAAGCTCCTCAGAAAGTTCCTGTTGCCTACTTCCTCAGTATAGCCCCAGGATAGCAAAACGTGTAAGTTCAGCTTTAAGCAGTACCAGGAGAGCTAAGGTACATGCTGAGGTGCTCTGCAGAATCAGGACTGAAGTTTTTTTGTTCAGTCAAGAGATTTCCTACCCTCCGTTCACTTTGTTGAATGCCCAGCACTGAAAATCAGCTAAGCAATATCAGCACATACTCAAGTTGTAATTTTTCTGTTTGTTACCTTACGGGGACTTGTCTAGCAAGCTTACTCGATCATCTCTCTTGATACATCTCTTATTTTGCTAAACACCATGAACTACAATGCAAGCACTCTGAGCAGTTGTATCTCCGCAGCGTACAACAGCATCATAAAATGCTAGTTGCCATTTTTTATTTGCTCCTCTAAGGGACAAGCCTCTTTTGTCCACTGGAAAAGCTTTTGAAGTTCCTCGTTTTGCAGCAGCCCATCTAATTCATGTATCCAGGCCATGGAGTGACTGCAGTCAGATGCAGCCCTCACAGCTGGAACACAAGCCTCACAGGGAGCTGGCTGAAAAATTCCTTACTACCATTGATGTAAGCAATTCCTGCCTTTCATCATCACTTTCCCATGGGGAAAAACAGCCCGGGCAATCTGATAGATGGTTAGGTACCACAGGTCTGATGCCCAGGAGCGTGCATGGGAGTTGTCCAGCTAGAGTCATAGTTCTGGAGCAGAGACCGGGCAAGGAATGGACCAAAAGCACTGCCCTGTGCAGGTCACGTTTCTGTACTGTGATGCTTCTTTCAGGCCACGTTAGCAAATATGCTTAGCCATTTGCAAGTGGGTCTTTATATATAAGGAAAATTGCTGATTTATCTATAAGCCGCTTGAACAAATTATCTTACTATCAGGACAGTAACATACCTGAGAACCAATTATTCATGAAAATGCATATTTGATTTTGAAAAAAAAGGGTTAGCTATGTCCGGTTTATTTCCTTACTTGCCATGTCAACAGGAAATAAATGGACCCCATAATACAGAACTGCAAGTTACACCAAGTCAGCTTCAACCAATTAATATACATCTTTTTACTCCATGCACCTTCTAGCAGTTTGAACCCAAACTTTTCTTGGAAAACAAAAAGGACAAATATTTAAAAGCAGGCAATTATCTTTTACTAAGACATTCCTCATCCTAAGAAAATATACCTGATATGCTTTTAAAAATATACTTCATTCATTTTAAGGAAAACATTTAATCCAATTTATATTCTCCTAACAGAACTTAATTTGATTGTTCAGATGTGTCTGTGTAACTAAATGTTTTATTTGCTTTGATTTCAGAGTTCTCCCTTTCTGCAATATTAAATGTATAATGACCAAGTGTACTTTCCTGTTTACAGAAAAATGCCGCTAAACTTCTACTATCCATCTATAAGCTTTTGGCAAGACTTGATACAACTGTGGTATAAGGTGATTAATGGAAGGCAAATAAAGGAGTAATTAATCAAACCACATAAGAAAGTGAAAATAAAAAATGATGCAGAGACTGACAAGAAAAAACTAAACTCCTTGTGCTTTGGCACCAATGAAAGCAGACCACAGAAACAGGCTAAAAAGTTCATAAATGTGCTCCAATTAATCTGTATGTGTACCACAATGCTCTTTAGTTTGGTTCATTTAAATCTGAAATTCCCTTCCCCGTTGATGTCAGCTAGTTAGCCAAGATGGTGCATTACTGTTATGATCACTGCAGCGCATATAATTTAGATTTATCTCTTTAGGGACTCAGCTCCACCCCCTGCTAGCTAATATGCTCACCATGTTTAATGATGCAAAAAATTTCCCTGAGTACAGGTTATTTATCTTTATCAGGGGCTGCTTTTGGCTGGCTGTCAGTTATCAGCCAGAATATTTGTTTCTAAATGGTTTGTACTCATCCATATTCCAGGGCAATTCTGAGGCCCATATTATCACTGATGTTTGCAATAAAAGTGTTTCAGTTCTTCAGATACACCTTAGTAATATTGATTTATGAGTCTGGACTGGTTATATTTCTGATGCAGTGATATGAACCCTGAAATATCTGTCATAGAAGTGAAATATCTATCCAAAACCTCAGAAACAAAACCCACTTGTAGGGGTCTTGAAGAAATATGAAGAATGAAGACATTTCTCTGAATACATTTTGAGGGGAATGAGTCAGAGGTGAGGTTTTTAAACTGAAGATCTGTAGAAAATAAAATAAAATTAGGAACAGACCAGTGAAAAGAAGACAGATGAAAGTGGGAGGAAAAGGAACAGTGAGAAGGAGACAAGTCTGAACAGAGAGGTAGGGAGACAAAAAAAAGAAACAAGAAATGAAAGAACTTTTGCTGCACCAGACAAGTGAATGCTTTCAGCCTATAAGGTTGAAAATGATAGTTGGAAAAGCAGAAAATGAAAGTTTATGACTTGAAAGTTCTTGCCTGTGTAGCAACGTGAACAAGCACCCAGCCTAAAAGTGAAAAGCAGATATCCCAAGTGGAGAAAGAGTTCAAAACATTGAATGCAGTTCTGCAGGGCAGACATGAGAGTTATGCTACAGGTCAAAGAGAACAGCAAGTCTGGCAAGTAAGAAAGACTGAAGATATGAAATAAGTAAGTAAATTTCAATTTTTTGTAGTTTTGACTAGGATGTCAATAAGGGCAGCAACGGCATGTCAGATTTGATGTATGCAATATAATATGCTGGATTTGCTTTTCAGGGCATGTGAACATCTGTGGCACAGAGATTCCCAAGCTCACAGCAACCATGCTGGTTCCAAAACTAGAAGCAACAAAGCCAGACATGCTCTCCCCAGGGTGGCATGCTGAGCTAACACGTCTTCGCTGCTTCCCAGACTTGAGGTAATGCCTGAGCTATGCTGGAGAGCCACACCAGTTTGTTCGGAGCAAATTCAGGTATCTCTAACAAAAGACATACTTCAGAGAGTAAGAAAAGCTAAATCCCCAGTTTAGATCCCTCGCCTGTTTCTATAAGGGTACAATAATGGCCAGCACTGTTACTCCCTTCTTACTATCTAGGCACCCATTTGATGGGTCGAGTCACGTAATTAGAAGTAGACCATAAGTTGCCATCCGTAATTCAAACAAAATTTGGCGTTGAAGCTGGCACATATAAGGCTGCCTTCAACTCAGGAACACGTATAAGTGTCGGCTGAACAACTTTTATTCTGAAGCCTCCATCTAGCAGGCAGGTCTTCCCTGGGGCCAGCACATCTATACTACATCATGCACCCAACAGGTTTTGCAACCACTCAGCTACAGAGTCATTACCTTTTTCCTAGGCTTAGGCACATGCTGGGCACTCTTCTGGCTGCAGCTTCACCAGCAAAGAAAACTGTTGCTCAGGAATCCATGAAATATAGCCCTACCAGAAGTTATTGCCACTTCAGATCTGCTGGTTGAGTTGCTCATATGCTTTGTCTCTCTCCTCCCTTGTCCTTCACATTTCTCTGTGGCCTGGTGGCTCATGCCTATGTGAGAGTAAGGATCTGTGTTCAAAACCTTTTCTTTGCCGTGTTAAAGTAGGAGATGTCTGCTTTTTGAGAAGGCTATTGACAGTAATCCATCTTTGCTGGATATAACACAGAGTTAAACAGATAGGAAGACTGGAAATAAAGAGGATAACCAGACAGGTACAACAGAACAATAAACCCCTTTATTGATTTCTGAAGATGTAAAACATCTGGCCTATTTTTAAGAATATATCAGATTTGGATGAATTCCGTGGATCTTTATGGTGAAAAGGAGGATGTACTTTGTTTACATGAAAAAACATTGCAATGGACATTCTCATTTTTAATCTACTTGCAACATTGAAGCTGTTACAGGCTAAATTACCTATATGAAATTTTTAACCTTGAGAGAAAAAAATACCCCCAAATTGTGTAAAATAAGATTAATTTCCTTCAAAAGTCAATTAAATGTTTTCAGCCTACATCACGTACAAATGTTAGTATCACAACCAGCAAACAGTGTGTGTAATAGAAATACAGCACGCATACTTGAATTCCACTTTTGTTGGTTTTAGATGATATATTTGTTTGATTTCTACCATGACATGCTCTTCCTGTTCTGAAGCTTTCCAGAAGCCTAGATTAATGACAAAATGATCTCCAGTATAAACTTCCACAACGATAATAACTTATGCTGGCATAGACAGAATACTATTACAGGGCCACTGAGATCCTCTGAGAGCATGAAATAAACACACGGCACCCAAAAAATAACTTAATTTGTGTGTTATTTCCAGTATTAGTGCAGTAAATATGCAGGGACTTAACTAACTGACCATTTAATATTAGTAGGATGATATTCAATATCACAATATTCATGTGCTATGATAAGTGTTTGAAATACTCTCTGTGCTGTTAGAAAAAATCCCTGTTAGACCTATCCTTGATAATGTGCATATTGTTTCTGAAAGCAATCTCTGAATTATTTAGAAAAGACCCGTTTTCCTCATGAGACATAAAATGAAAATGAACTGCAGATTTTCTGCAAGTTCTTATTACCATTTGGTCTAGACCACATTATGACCAAATTACGGTGAAAAGCCTTGAATAAAGTAATTTCACAGGAAGCTGTTAACCTGCTAAAGTACCAAGAAATACAGATCAGACTGAAATGAGCTTTAGTTGTATGCTTCCTGATTCAACTATTTAGATAATGTACTTTCATTTAGATCAGCAGCTAAACGTGTGAAGGATAATAGCCTTTCTTGTACAGGTATAATGAGACATCAGTGCAGTAGCACAGAATAACAGTGAAGAAGGGAAAAAAGCAGTTCTCATGCCTGAAGTTCTCTTGTGACAGACACTTTTTTAAAAGAATGTGACTATGGAAGCAACAAGCATTTATGCCAGACACTTTCATACAACTTGAGAACATGAATCTGTCACCTGATGAAAACTGATTAAGCACCATCAAGCCCAGAAGTGGAAATTCTACTGCTATTGAGAGAAAAAATGCACAACATAAAAGAGTGGGAGATATTTATGCATATGTCATCTCTTCTCTTAAGCAGAAAATAAGCGCATTTCAAAGTCAAGTTTCTTCCCTCCTCCATCCTATTGAACACAAAATCTGTTCAGAAACTTTAAAGGGAGGACGAAACAATGTAAACTTATTCTTCACTTTGAAGTTCTTCTAACATATCTCCAATATAGTAACCAGCGACTGGTTTCAGAAAAATTTAGTTCAAACTAGTAACTTGTTTTCAGGTGGCAAAATAACATCCTTAAGTACATTAACGTATATAATGATACTGATAATCTGATTTTATTTTCTTTATGTATTTGCTTTACAGCTTAAGCATATATGTTTCTACTGCCCTAACTCACTTTGGTTATATTGCAATTGACCTCAAAACAAAGTATAAATACTTCCGGATTGCTTGAGTTTTTTCTTTTGCATTGATATTTGTAGACATGGCACACTACAACAAAAATATAATTAATCTAGGCCCTGGACCAAGGAAAAAATAATGGGAAATGTAAACCTGTACTTAAAACACCTCCACACAGAAGGACATTGTTGAATGGAGGTCCTTATCCTGTGATGATATTACCAACCTTGTTACTATATGACTATTATTAATAGAGCCAGTAAAAATGCAGCTTTTCTGTTTTTCAAGATGTTTCATTATTTCAAAATTTGTCTTCACTGAAAGTGAAATGAAAATTACTATTTTTACAATTAAATACCAAGTGGACCTCAGACATTTCCTTCCATTTATTTACCTTCAAAGGATTTATTACTGTGGTCGGTTACTCATCTGAACCAATGGCCATACATCATTATATATCATTCAAGGCATGGCACAATGTCATGCACAGTATGTTAAACTGTGCACCCCTCTTGATTTGCTAGCTTACATGAGATACGTGTGTAAATTTAGCATACCTCATAAAGGGTCTACATGTGAACTATTCACCTAGCTATTCTCTTTTTGTGAAGAGAAATAGCAGTTATGATGCACAATTCATTTGACCTAATTTAGATGTTTACTTACTTAGCAATGTTATAAATCAAACCCTAGGAATGCCTGCTTCTTTCCACTAATCAGCATGAGCAATTTTGCACTGCTCTTGTTTGCATGTCATAGGACACTTCAGAGAATTTCTACCTTGGCTTGCTTTTTTTTTTTTCTGTATTGTTAGAGTGTTTGTAAAATCATTATAAGAACAGCAGCTATGCTGATATTTCAGGAAGCATACCTTTTATTTAGCTATTTGTTTTCTGTTTCCCATTTGTGTTTTAACAGAAAAGTCTAATGTTCAGCACCTTGCGCAAAAAAGGAAGACTAGCTTCTGTATACTAACTAAAGGTCTGGCTACTTTCAGTAGCCAGGGAAAATTATTCCAGGGATACTGAAAATGCTGATCTTCTTTATTATTTGTTGCAGTTGCTGTTGTTATTACAGAAAGCCAGAATGAAACCTGCCTGGACTCGGCACTGCAGACTAAGGGGAAGACCAAAAGACAGAGCTGGTAGCACTGCTGAATAGAGCAGGCAGGAATCCCGAGTGTTTCAGTCTAAGACAGAAGGTCCATCTTTTTGACTTGCATAAAGGATTTGAATTAACTTTTAAATAATATATTTCATATATACTTTAGCTGTTGGGAAGGGCTATTCTTCATTTTCTTTCAATGTAGGCATGACCAGAAAAGAAAAAAGGGAAGACACAGCAAATCTCTCTAGTGAATTGGAAAGATATATTGCAAGCCACTATTAGCAGTATGCCTTTTCTTTTAGGAAGAAAGCATTGAGAGAAAAGCTATGAGTTATTTTTGCAAAATACTCTTACAATCTATGAGAGGTACAAAATAGCATAAGAGTATATTAGAGGGGACAACATGAAACAGGAGATTGTCTTGATAGCTTACATAAAATTGAAAGCTTGTGCTCTTAGGTTAGAAAACTGAGGAAAGAATTATTTCTGTGTAGTGACAAATGGAAATGTAAGTAAGCCTACCTGGCTGGTGTTCCAAGGCTGGGAACAGGAAATAAAGGTGGACCTTTACTTACTCTATCTGCAATTCTGAAATTACAAACAGGCTACCTATATATATAAAGATGCATCACAGGGTATGTATGGTAACAAAATGGAGCAGATGAAAGTACATTTTTTTCTTTTGTTTTTTTTTTGACAGTTGGCAGTTAGGTAATGTACTTACATTTGCAGGACTATTGCACAGAAACATGTACTAAACATTAACTATAGCATGCATAGAAAAAGTGTATTTCTATGAAGTGTCCAGGAGTATGCTATACTTGTTTCTAGGATTGCTTGTGTGGATTTTTATATTTGTAATATTTAGTGTATTTTACATACATTATTTATCTGATTATTTTACAGGAGTTTTTTGTGAGACACTTGCTGCTGCTTTTTTTCCATTCTTACAAAGTATTGATTACTTTTGGTTTCCACTTACTTGAGAAACACCAAGAAATTCCCTGTCTTACAGAGGAGTTGGGGGATTTTTGTGTGTATGTATGTCTTTTATTTTGAAAGAATAGTATGATTTCAATGCTTTGCAGGATCAGGGTTCAAAGCCCAAATTGTCTCAGCTTCCACACCTACTCTATGCAAGGACTCATCCATCAAAAAGTGGGACTCATATCCCATGGAAAATCTCAGTCATTTTTTTGTCATCCTGAAATAGAATCAAGAGTAAAAACTTATTCACACCCCAAAGACATACTAGGAAGCAATGAGTGGTCTAAATAATTCTCAGCTTACATCAAAAACCAGTGTCTGATACACCCGAACTTTCAATTCCCATGAGACACTATGGCAGCTTAGCAAGGTAAAGGCAGTTACTGCCAACCATAAAAACTGGCCTTTTCATTTTCTTTGAGGAAGACTACAGTGCAACAAGTTTTTAAAACATATTTTTCCAGGATTTTTTTAATATAAAATGGTACTTTCAGATGTCACTGACATTTTAAAAATGGAGTATTCAAGAATTTATCCATAAAAGCTATAACCCCTACTGGATAGAGAATACAATAATGGTAAAGGAAGTAGAAAATCACACAAAGGAAATAACCACTTTCAGAGTTTTCAATACAAAGCATATTCAAAGACTGTAAAGGTAACTGACAATCTTTCCCATACGTTCAGTGATCTTTGGTTCAGACTATGTTGATGCTCACTGTACCATAGTAATCTCCTTTGTTTCCTATTCATTTAGAAGATTTTGTATTACATTAATCCTTCACATACTTCAGATTTTGAGGTCTTCTTTAGCTCTGAAATCTGACTTAAAGTATGAGATTGAAGAGTAATAAGGCAAAGAAAGAGCATTTCTTGTAGATAGAAGAAGGAATCTAAGTTCTGCTGGAGTTTTCATCAAGCAAAACACTAGCCCTGATAACCCTTACACTATTAAAATACTTCTATAGACACATACATTAAAAATGTGCTAAGAAATGCAAGTGTCAGAGATTTATTCATGTTGTGTATCACCAAAGTAATACAGAATACGCAAACAACTAAGTGAATTATGGGTCTTCGCTATAAGCAAAATAGAAAGCTGCCACCAGAGAGGGAAGGCAATGACTGATTCCAGGTAAGTGTTTCTCTAAAATGAAACAAGAGCTATTTGGTACAAATCATTCTGCTTCCCCATTGTGCTTGTGTAGCCAAACTACACAGCCATTTGAAGAAAAAGCAAATAGCGAGACAGGTGTTTTTTTTGTTTGTTTCCTGGGGCCCTGGTATAATAGCATCGCTCTTGGGTGTGCACACAGCAACTGCTTGCAACCCATGAACTGGACTCTGCTCAAAAGCCGTGGCCTACCTGCCCAGGAGTAATCAGTGCTTCATCCCTGCATTGGTACCAGCACGACCCACGCATGGGGACAGTGCAGTCTTGAGCATCCCAACTTTGCATCCCGGAGTCTTCCCTAGAGTCACAGCTTGCAAGTGGCAGCAAAAAGATCCTGCTGCCTATTTTGACCATGCCAGAGCTCGAGGAAGGGAAGGTCTATGGGGTGTCAGCAGCAGCAGGATTCCGTGCCCTCTGAGCATTGCTTTTGGGATACTGCTGCAGAAAACTAGGTCTGCTGCTGCTTTCTGAAAGGCAAAGAACTGAGGTCTAGTATCCCAGATCTCCAGGCTAGCAAGGCCCTTCTCTTCCTTTGCTTCCCACAGTGGGAAAAGTGTTACTCCAACAAAGTCTAGTCAGCTATCCTTCAGCAACAATATTTGGGTTTTATTTGCACCACTGTGAAGCTTTGAAGCAGCTCTGCCGAAACATGTGGTTTGATCTTCCCTCTTTTTTGTGAGCATTAACCATTGCCCGGAAATACCGCTCTAGGAGCCTTGTTAAATGTCTGGCTCCAGGGATCTCTTGGGACTATGAGGCTGCCAGTCACATAACACTGTCTGAGGCATTTCATAGACATTAAAGATGGTTCATTACTAAATTTAACTCTCATCATTCACTAAATTAAATTCTGACCACTCAAGTGTTTTGAGCAACAGGAGGGGTTTTTTCTAACCTTACATGTCTTTTTCATATATCACAGAAAGCTGACATTAGCTGTAACATGAACCTTATTCCTTCCTAGCCATAACTCCCAATGAAACCAGTTGGATTTTTAAATGTTTAAGAAGAAAGGAAGGAAGTAGGTTCGGAAGGAAATATATATGTAATATGTGTCACTGGGCACACTTTCTGAAGTAATACTCTCTGGTGCCTATTACTTTCACTCGCAGATGCCTTGCTAAGTGGCACTGTAACTTACTTTGGTGTTTCTTTCAGTAGAATTTTAAAACATTTATCATGCTGAAACACTTAGAGCAGCACACTCAGTTTGGTATCATTAGATCTCATTAGCAATCAGCATTCAAAAAACATTTTCTTGGGGTTTTTTTCTTAACACCCATACATATAGTTTTCCCATAATTAAGCAGATCTATTAGTCTCACATCATGGGTGGGATGGAATTTTAAATAACATTCATCTTTTTCAGAAATAAATAAGACTCTGAAATTAAAAAGCGCTCAGCTTGCTGTTGCTACAAGGGTGGGGAAAAGGATGGGCTGACAACAATGCAGCCTAAATACACCGTGCTGCGGGGCTGAGGAGGGGGTGGAAGGTTTTCAATCAGTTCAAACCTCAGCAAAGAATGATCACTTCTGTGACAGGCTGGGAAGCCCTGGCTGTGTCTAACACAGATCTAGCCCTTCAAGGAGGTCTTGCAGAAGGTTGATTTCAGTCAAATGCTCAACTCAGAGCTGGATGTGTACCCTGTTGAAACCAGAACATAAAGATGCTTGAGATGTTTGAGAAAGCAGGGCTGTGCCAGGGGAGAGGGGAACTGGGAGGCCAGGAGTTTTGCTCAGCCCAGTTGGTGTCACTTCTCAGCACACAGGATGTTCAGCACCAAGGGAAACACTCAGTTTTCAGACTTAAATCAACATTGTCCTATTAGTCCACATGGTTGGTTTGGTGGAGATGGGGAGGGTGGTGGTTTCTAGATTTGTTTCCATTTAGTTGAGAAATCAGGAGCACAGATCAGCCCTGCACCTGGATTTGTTTTGTTTAGTTACAAAGAGGAAACAGAAAGCCAAGCAAGCTTAACTCAATAATTAAATCATTAACAGCATGCATTTTCCTTCTTTGGGAAATCCTTATTGCACAAGCCCAGCAAACTCTGTGTCCAGGAAGTCATGCTCTGTCTCAAAGTCACATTTCACCTCTTTCTGTAACTTTTCAGCCCAGAGAGCACCCAGCTTGAGACCAATAAACCAGCCCCATCTTGGTTAACCAAGGAAACCATCAATTGACAGCATCTATGTCTGAACTTCTTTAGACACAATAGACACAAAGCAATAACAATAGCAATAACCACAATCATAATGGTAACAAGAAAAGTTCCCATATGACCACCTATTGGCACATTGAAACTTGGGAGACTATAGATATTAGAATTTTTATCACACAAGAAAATTAAAACATAAGCCCATACTTGGGCTTAGTGCAGAAAACACTCAAAATCTGTAAGTCATTTCAGCTCTTTGATTGAGTACAGTCTGATTTATACCAGATTTAAGCTTTATTCACCACTGGGGAACAGCCTACAAAGAAAGAGGGAGGGGTTACCCTTCCGTCACTTCAGCACTCCCCTTTTGATAAGGCCCCTTATCTGCCATCAACCTCAGAGCTTCATTCATCGCTGCCTCTACGCTGAGCTGTGGAAGGGGAACATCTGACTGCAGATCAATCAAAGCATTTACTTTTTTCTATAGTGTAAATAGCAACACTGAAAAAAGGTTTCTAGAACTACAGAGTTGGGATGTGCTTGTCTGGAAGGAACAAGGAAATTAGCTGATCACACCAGAAAATAAAAACACTCCTTCAAGTTCTGTCCAAAATTGTTATTGCTTTTCAAGTTAAAATTACAATATTTACTTCTTTCCTCAGTAGGCCCCTCTTCCCAGTCAGCAGCTGCCATTGACTGGTTGGACCATGGTATTCTCTCCTTAATTTTTAACTGTTGCCATCAACTAGACAGCTTCCATTTCTCTCCTGAATCTCATCCTCTTTCCTTGGCATTTTCTCTCCCCTACCGGCACCTTGGACCCTGGGACTACTGTGAACCTTCTCATGAAAAATCTAGCTACAGAAAGACATGCCCTGGTGCTGCATGGAGAAGAGGAACACCAGATGGGAGCATCAGACTGCCCAAGTATCTTCCGGACTGGAGAATGCAAGACTTTCCTCTGTTGAAATCACTGATGCCTCCTCCGCTGGCCTTCCTCATGCTATGGAGAGCTCTGGTCTCTCTCCAAGCAGCAGAGCAAATCTGTGACAGGGGACGCCAGACGGGAGGCAAGCATTTTCATTTTTAGCCAGCCTACCGTGAGAATCCTTGGCTTTCCTCTTCTGAAAAGTCTTGTCATCTCTCAAAATGCAGCTGGAATTCCTCACATCAAAAACAAGTCTGGCCTGCTGATAGCTGAAAATTGCTAAGCGGTGGGATGATTTTGTGTACAGTAAGCCTACACATTCGCTGTGCCAGCTACCCTTCTGCCCAGCATTCACTCCCGGTCCGATAAGAAAAGGAAAGGACTGGTGTGCATATCAGTCAACCTGCATCAGGCTCAGCATGTGTTAAAGAAAGGGCTGTGATGGGAACTCTGACAACCCTAATCAATCTACTGCTTCTCCAGACTTGCTCCTACACATGCCTCTAGCCTTTCTGCTTCCTCTGTGGCTGTGCCAAGCCTCAGATTTCACAGCACCAGTCTGTAGAGACCATGCTGTTCATCATCTATCATGAACTTGTGAGCATGGTGCCCCTAACTTCTTTACTGTACAACTTTGAAATGAATCCTGTAGTGAATGATGACTCTCCATCTATTTCTGATCTGATCTAAAACATATTTCCTCCCTTGCTGTACTTCTACTTTCTATCCCTGCTTTCCTTCTTATTTTTAAACTTCACCATGGAGCTCCATATGGTGTATTAGATTAAAGCCATTACACAAAGGCGGCGATACATTTTGTTGTACTGTTCCCCATCCCACCACACTGAACTGCACTGAGAAGAAGGGAGAGTATTCTAGAGAAGGAAAAACAAGGCAAGATCTTCTGCCAACCATAGCTCCCATTCTCTTCAATTTGTGAAAAGAGGAAGTCATAGTCAGCAGCCATACTGGTTAAAAAGATCTGTAGGACAGAAATTCCCCAAACCAATTTAAGCTGCATGCAGTGGACCAAATTAATCCCTACTGTAACTTTTCATAATTCAGTTCAGAAGAATTTAGTGCAATGTGACCTAAGCTCAAGTATATTTCTGTAAGGATGAATTACAACTTGGTGCCATTTATTATGGAGCTCCAGAGATAGAATGAGAACAAAGAAGACTCTCAGCTTTCCAAAAGTGGATCATAGAAGCAATTGTATCACCAGCAATACGGATAGGAGGAAAAAGCTTATAAAATTGAATAAATAGGAATTTTTTCAACTAATGCTAAAGTCTTAGAAGAGAGATTTCCCAAACAGTTGGCAAGAACTGGAATAGTTTTAAGATAATCACAATCAGTTCTTACAGTACAATAAAAATAGGTATAAGAGAAAAATCATTCAAACCTGAAATGTAAGAGGACAAAAGGTCATAAATTGCAATAGAAGCCCCTAGGGAATCTGAAAACGTATAGGGGTTGGGGGTTTTAAAAAATTGTCTAGCTATTGAAGAAAAATATTGTATTAACAAATGGACAAATGAGGGTAGAGATATCCCTCAGAGTTGCTTCATCAACCACAATCACATGAAGAATCCAATGTACCTTTTTGAAAAGTAGTTGAAATACTGAATCTGCTAAAGCAGAGAACAAGCCTTTGTTAGCTACTTTTGAAGGTCATCAGTAGCTTTTAGTGTATAGGACATTTTTACAACAATTAGATCAAAACTCAGGTTGAAAATGTTGGTGGATTTCATAAGTTAGAATGGCATCAATAGTTGACTCCTCCAGGGCACTGCCTAGGAATAGGGGTTTTATTCTAAAAAAATCTTGCTGCCACTTGGAGCACCACTGGAAACACACATTAATTTTATATGATAAAAAAATGATTGTTTGTTCATTTTAAATATGAAAGTTATTTAAAGAAAGACAGTTTCATTCTGGTGACCTTAGATGTTGAAGATCTGAAAAGCCCTGTTGCTTGTGTAACTCTTCAAGAGTCATGAGGATTCAAATAATCAAAAAAAAATGCACATACAGTGTCTATGGCATGACTGTACTTCTACCATCTGTTAGGCTACATTTGCACCCTAAGGAGATACAAACCCAGCATTAAGAGGTCAACTGCAAAACTGAGATGGACCTTGACAAGCAGGCCTTCAAATCAATGCTAGCATGTCCCATGTCTGAAAAATCCTTCATTTTACAAGGCTCACAAGCTATATTAAATGGAATGACAAATATAAGTGTTGTGTATATCAAAAACTTCAGCTCCTTCTTCAGACTATAGCAGGATGCAGAATTTAAAATGTAAAAGATTTTAGGAACAAGAATAATTCCACTTGCCCAACAGGCCTGCCAAATTTTATTCCTCTTAATATCATGTGAGCAGGAAGGAAAGTTATTATTATTTTTCCACATGACACTAATTCCTTTTGCAACTGACAGGCTGAACAAAGGCTGCACGTTTCATTTGGCCAAAAGGTTAGTTTTTGTTTAAGAATATAATGGATGATTCATTAGTTTAAAAAACAACCCTGCAAGAAAACAAAGAAAAATATCATATTGGTGAGATGCTAATGGGAATATCGTATCATACACAAACAGTACCTGAAACATTGTTTTCTGTCACATTAGCACGCAAGATTTTTTAACAAGATTATTCAAAGGGAGACAATGTCCTCTATTTACTTGTGATTATATCTCCTCACTGAAAATATTCATGTTACCATCTTAAAATTTCTGGAGTTCCCTCCCACAAAATGTGTAAATTTTAATCAATTGTTTAGAAAGTAGAATACATGTTGGAGATAGATAGTGGATAACAAGTTAAAAACAGATTAAGCAGGTTGCTTACATCCAGTAGACTAGTTTTGTTCAAAGTCAAGTAGACCAAAACAAATTTCAAATGTAGAAATTACAAAAATTGGAAGCTGAGTGTGCCCCTGCAGAAAACTGGAAAGGGCAAAATTCACCCACAAGTCTGTGAGGTCCCTCTCTATTCTCCCACCATGGCTCAGAAACAGGGTTCAAGCTGCAGTACTATCATCACATTACCAAAGAAGGGAGAGAGGTACTTGGAAAGGGAATTAGATGACAGAAGATTTGAGTTAATAAAAGCTGTGATAAAAAAGAAAGCATAGTGACAGCATATATCAAGCACATAGGCAGGAGTAAAACTCCCGTATTTTCATCCAAAGGAGTAACACACATCCAGCAACACTGCATATATGATCACATACTGTGATATAAAGTAGAGAGAAATTCTTTTTTGTGCTGCTTTGGTCCTTTCCTGTTAATATAACATTGTCCCAGAGATAATGTGTATAAAGGTTTATCTACCTCCTGTTATATCTCGCTAACAATGAAAAGAAATATGGTCGAGCATATTTGAGTAAAATACCATATACTTGTCAGGCAAATTTTTTTAGTTGTTTTTGTCATCATTCTTGATAACAAAGATAGTTATTCTGTTCTTACTTTTGCCCTTAAAAACTAAAATCTCTTTCTGCCTGAGGATGTATCCAACAGTCAATTTCTTTGGATCATAACATCTTTTACGTGATGAATGCAGCTATGGTAATAAATACCACAGACTACACTCCAATTTTAAGGCATGCTCCTTACTGACTTGAGAACCCTGTTCCAGTCTCTATTCTAGCTGGCAGCTTTCTTTCAACTTTACTCTGCCTAAAACACATTTGAATTTTTCCAACAGCAAAGAAGTTCTTATAAAGTAAAGCTAGCCTCAGCGTTTCTGACATAATTCCTCAGAAATAACCCTTTCTCATTACCATCTTTAAAAGGTTTGAAATTTTCACTAAATTCTCTTTTGACATTTTCAAAATTCTGAAGGCCTCTTATTTGGTCAAAATGCCTTTTAAGAGATAACTAAATTAACAGGCAAACATGTTTCCAAATGAGAAAAATCACATGAAAGATCTTGAACTTAGATAAATGAAACATTTTGACAGACCCAGTCTGATATTTCTCCCCTCTGGATTTTCAGTTCACTCTTACAAAATATCAGTTTTTCAGCTCTGAATGAGACAGTGCCAATATTCAAAATCTTTCTAGTCCTTCTCTAACTCAAGCTGTCAAGCTGGTATTTTTGAATAAATCAGCAGGTCTCCAGTATCTGAGAATTTATTTCAAGCATATTGCCCCAAATATTTTTTTAACTGTCAAGTCTTTTGCATTGATGGGCTGAGAACTGTTCAGGAACTTGGTACATCATGCGTACCTCCTACAGAAATATCAAGGGTCCAGAAGCAATGTCACCACATCAGCACAGTGTCACACCTGAGAAGATAGCCCTCTCTGCTGGGCTTGTTAGCTGAAGCTCTGTGTCACACGTACCTGCCTCTGATTTCAGAGCAGATTTGTCCAGACGTGAGTCTGCCTGTATATCTTCTCCTTGCACCATGGCTACCCTTTGGTTGCACTATGTGGTGTTAGCTGAACACCCGATAGCTCCCATTTGTTGCCCTCCACAAGCCTTCTCTATCAGACCTCCCACCTCGAGCACGGTTCTGAACAAAGTCTATTTTCCCTGCAAGGCTACTCAATAACCCCCTTGTCCGGGTGGGACTTTTTGAGCTAACACCACCCCTCTCTGTCTTGAGGAACTGAATAGCAAGACAAAATCACATACAATGATGTGCAAATTACTATCTATCTGTTTTAATTGTGCATTTATTCTTATGGCTTTCCCCAAAAATATATAGTCACTGTGATTCCTATTCAGCATATTTTAAAACACTGGAAATAAGATGATCTTTAGAAAATCCATTCTCTTTCTTTTTTACCACCTAAAATGGGCACTTGCAGTTCAGACCTCATCAGGTCACACTTTGTCTGTTACCTAAGAAGGCTTTCAAATCACCCTGGCTGAGGCTGAAACTTCTTTTGAAGGGAAAATCAATGGGATGCTTTATTTTTTCAAGTGTTCTAATTCTACCATTCACAGTGTAAAGACTGACTGTAAGTAAAGAAAAAATGCTTCCTCTCCCCCTTACCTCCCCCGACCTGCTACTTTCTCCCTTTTGAATACCTTCAGCCTGAGCTGTGGAGACTTCAAAGACTTCAAAGGCAGCAGATGCTGCTGCTGGGGCTGACACTGAAAATGCTGGATTCAGCAGAGAATGCAAAGATTATGGATTGTGGAATATCTTCATTTGTTTCAAGAGATTGCTGGCTTCATTCCTTTCAAATGAATTAAAATGGATATCCAAAGCAAGCTAACAAACAAGAAGAAAAACAGAAGGAAGAATCACAGAAGGAAAAAGAAATTAGTGTGCAGCAAACAAGTCAAATTTTCTGCTGTATTCAGCATACACTAAGGAGACGGGACATTAGTTATGGCTCTCTCCACAGCTACCTCAAGCCAAGGAGGCAGAGCAGCATCAGCCAGCGATTATTTGTCAGGTGCCTCTGCTAGCACACATCATACCCAAACCAGTTCCTAAACCTTGGTTCTTGCTGCCACAGGCTGTGGAGCAAGGGCAGAGATTCCAGTGTCCCAGAGGGGACTGGAGGGTCCCTGATGCGGGAGAAATCGGAGGCATCCCCATGACGTGCACAGGGAGCTCTGCTGTGCCGTTGGCAAGGGGCTAGAGGGACGTGGGAGGTGAGCTGCTGGGAAGGAAGCTGTAGGCAAGCTCAGGGATTAACTAGGGAAGGAACCCATTTCACTTCTGGGCTGGATTCATGCCAAACACTAGGAGAAAATCCTGTGAAAGAAGTTAGGCAGCGCTCTGCTTCTCATGTATGAGCTGAATTGTCCCTTTCTAACTGTTTTCTTGTCTTCTGTATTGATCTCAGCATCAAGTCCACTGCTGTCTGATCTTATGTCTGCTGCAGAGGTCAGAAGCTTGGTAACAAAACACACAATTTCTACTATTCGTTAGGATTTATTGACAGAATATATCAAAATAATCCTAAAATACTAATGTTTTATTTACACAGATACCTGAAAGTCTAGAAGAACCTCTTGAAATATTCATCAGGGTTGGATACCGTGTGAAACTTATTTCAGGCGTTATGCTTTTATGTGCAGTATCATAGTTTTTTAACTAGTGCATATCAGCTATAATGGGCAGGCAATGCAATTAGTGCATAGGGGCTCCACATCTTTTATTACAGAGGATTCTGGGTTTTCAATTTTGGGATTAAATAATGTAAAAAAAAAAACACCTTGAAAGGGTTTGAGTAAGAACCCTTCAAGATGAAAAATTATTTTTTTAGCTAGTTCTGGATGAAGTACTCTGGTAAAAAGAATATTGTTTAATTTTCATTTTGAATTAAAGACCTGGAAAACTGAGTAATACACAGGTTAATGCTGAGCTGAGCTGTGCTTCTGCTCCTCTGAGGGCCATAAAAATGTATTAAAACAGGAATTATTTTGTACACTGTGCTGTACTTCAACGTTTAATTCTCAGAAGGCTATAAAATCACTTCCAGGATAATGAAATTACAAAATAATTTTAATTTCATTTTCAATCCCTTATTGTTACAAATTACTAAGAAAAGATGGTTGGAAGATTACTAGTGATATTTCTACTCTCCATCTTCAAACTGGCCAGGGTTTTTGACTGAAATACCTGCAAAAGACAATTGCAGGTAATTTAGATGAGACATAGTGCAGAAGACCCTGAAATACGCAGCTGGCTGCATCAGTTTATGCATTATGAAGAAAATATTGTTAGAAAGGGCTTCAAATGGAAATAGCATTAATAGGTAAAATAATAATAAATAGGCAAAACAAATAATAAACAGGCAAAATAATAATAATAAATATCAATACAGTAAGTGTTTAATGTAAAGGCTTATTGTAACAAAAGGATAAAACAAAATCATATACTCCTAGTGTCAGGTCCATAAAAAAATTAATGTCTCTGACAATGATGCTTCAGTGTTATTTCAAAGAAAAGCTAAAAAAAGTTTCCAACAACAAAGCTTTTCCCTGTGATTTGCCAGATATTCAAGGGTGATTTTTTTTTTTCTCCCAGGCCAAAGTGCACAGTTGTGACTCAAGCCAAATTCTTGCTAGAACCAATGGAGACATTTCAGGTTTAGCTTTCTTTCAGAAAGTTACGCAGAGGCAGAAGCAGGGCTTATAAGGTTGAAGAAAAATTACTGGTCTGTTACAAAGCAGATCTTAATATCATTCTGCTTTCATGAAGAAGGAGTACAAGGCTGGATCTACAAAATTTTTTAAATTCCCACACTTTTAAAATGCTGATTTGAGCTAAAGTAAAAGTTAAGATATCTGACACTCTCTAGAGCCACAATAAATTAAGAGAATCTCCTCAAAGGTCAAGGACATGTTAAATCACCTGGAGGTCCTGTTAAACCACCTGGACACCCACAAGTCT
>NW_010525476.1:69602-75990 GCF_000687285.1 Phaethon lepturus | reverse complement strand
GTTGTAAAGGTGCACAGGGAAGAGGTTTCTCTCCTGCACAACCTGGCTGATTACCGATGTGTAACTAAAGGGTCTGCAGCGCAAGGGCTGCGGAGCTCTTGAGGGCTGGCTGCTGCCGCGCGTGAGCAATCCGCGTCTCCTGTGCTCCTGCCGGTGAGGAGTTCTGTCCTCTGAAACAGCCAGCTGGGGACCCCAGCTCTGCACCTCCTCACTGAATACTTCTCTCTCTCTCTCACAAATTCATTTGCTCTTCAACCTTATTTTCAGAATTGCCTGAATCTTGACCAAAAAGGTCATTCTAAGGCAGAGCCTTGTATGGAACATTTCAGCCAGGTTGGTTAATGATTAGCAAATTTGGGAAGAGATGAAAACAGTGTTATAAAGAATGTGCCAAGTATCTTAAAAAAGATAATACTGCCAGCCCTGCTAGCAAAATCCCCAGTAAGTATAAGCACTGCTTTAAATTGCTGTAAAATACAATCCTGAAAGATCGACAGTTTAGAAAGATTGCTGCTGTATGAAACTATTCTAAAAGGTTGTTTATGCATTTTAGTAGATTTTTTAGTATAGAATTCAAGGATCATTGCAATGCTTTCTGTAATCTAGTTTTGAAAGGGGTTTTGACATCCCTTCAATAAAATAAATCTTAAACTCTGTTTAAGAGTCTTACAGGTTTCAGGATACGATTAAGTATATATTTCATCATGGTGAATCTTTCACAAAAAGTGACCGAATTTGTTGTTGGCTATAGAAAAAATGTTCTCTCTGTAAAATCGATTTTTTAAGACTAAAATCAGGTTTTTGAATATCCAGAAGAGGTGGATATTCCATTTTTCAAAGGAATGAATTGAGTACCCAGTTCCCAATGAGTATATTCCTCAGTCTCTGCTGCAAATTCATGCCTGAAACTCTAAAGTAAAAAAAATCATTATGGTGTCTAAATACATGGCAGAGGTAAATAAACTGTGGATCTGGTCCTGTAGGTCTCCTCTAAGCTTAGAGAGAGTTCCTGAGAGTTGTTTTGATCGGTTTAAATGGGTTATGGATTCCATTCTAGATGTAGATACTCCCCAAACCTATAAATAAATGTTTGAAGAAGTTTACCATCAAAATCTTCATGAAACCAAAGGTAAAGGAAAATCTATCAGAGTATGTTAGAAACATTCCCCTCAAGCATTTCAGTTACACAAAGAGCAGATATCTGATATTTGGCCTAAGAGAAGCTCTAATAATAAGGATGTTTTCCTGTACTTCTGAATGTATCTGCAAAGAAACTTGGTTTCTCCTGCTGATCCATATCTGTTTTAAGACAGAATTGTCTGGTGTCTGGGGCTGCTAATCTGGCTTGTTTCATGGGCATTAGATTCATATTAAAGAAAAAAACTTCCATCTTTGAGATGAGCTCTCCTGAGGTCCTATCTAAACTACTGAGGAAACCTGAGCAGAAGGATGCTCTTTTGTACTGCTCTTTCACGTCTTAAAGCATTTCTGCTTTAATTCATTCTCTTTACTTCTGCTGTGCTGAGTATTATTATAGTCTAGTGAGTTCCTGAAAATGGGAAATGCCAAAGAAACAGGTGTCAGACTTCAAAGAAGCATTTGTCAAGACTTAATGTTCTGAAGCTAAAGGTGACAGCTCAACCTAAATAAGCTCTTCTCAACAGAATTTAAGTTTCCTTAATAAAAATAAAAAAGTAATAATAGAAAGTAAAGTGCAAATCTGATGGCCTAGGGTAGAAGTCTTAGAAAAATGTGCATCATTTGACATCATATCTTGATTTAAAGACTATTGGTAGTATAGTGCCCAAAGTCCAAGCTTGTTTATATTCACCTGATGATAAGATAATTTACTATCTGTAAAGGTGCAAGTTTGCCACATGAAGCTGTGTGTGGGCATATTCATGGGGCTGGTTGGCCTTTGATTATCTTGTGGCAAGGGTAGAGTCTAGAATGAGAACACTACAGAACGAGCAAGAAACCAGTAGAAAACCAGTCGTAATATAAGTAAAAGAACAAATATTTAATTTCTGTCCACATCTCAGCCCTGCCCCCCACCCTCCCTCGCCCCCCCCATTAAGGTAATACTGTTAATGCGATACTTCCTAAAGAACAGAGAAAAAAACAGGGCTATATAAGCAATGTAGCAATGTATATATACAACCTGCATGCTGTTTTTCTTGTCATGTTTATACTAGGTGCATAAATATCTTTGAAGCTGGAAGTTTATATGTCTGCTTCTCAGTGCATGAGCACAGAGACTATGAAGTTATATTTAAGAAACAAAAGTAGCAGTATACACTATTCCATATAGATGTTAGTGGATTAAAACCACTGCTTTCAATTTTGGTTTAAAGTCTGGTAGCATAATAAAGTCGTGCCTACTCTGCTACCCTTTAAGTCCAGTCATGGAAAATAGAGCTGTTCAGTAACGGTCTATCATAGTGATATGAGAAGATGGCCCTTTTTAACATTGTGCCATTTTCCATGCTCATTGATCAAAGCAGATACTGCTTTTCAGCAAAGATGTTCAGTATTTTCTCCTTGTTTCTTCTTGACTAATTACATGTGCATAAGATCTATGCATGGGAAGTCCACGAGTAGCTGTGTGCTCCTCCATTATTTTTTCTCCAGTCTTTTTTTTTTTTTAATTACAAACCATTTCAAATATCTACTCCCATTAGTCTTTACTTGTTAGTTAAACTTCAGCAATAGCTCCCTAACATATTAGTTACACGCTTGGTCCTTTTACAAAGAGGACAGTTAAATGAAGTTACTTATCTGGTTGTGTTACCAATCTTACCTGAGGTTTTGGCGTAGTCTTTTTTGGGTGTGCTTCTTCATAAGTCATATGACATCTATTTCTGCTGTTATTCAAATCTTTTATCACATGACTGTGTTTGATTCGGGTTTAATTTTGAAGGATGTACTTGCCTGTATTTTCAAGTAGTACCAGTTAGGAATTTCAATTAACATAGTATTAAGTAGGACTTTTTTTCCATCTCAGAAGAGCGTTTTTGTCCAGTCTTGCACATAAGTGGGATGGAGCCAAGCCAACTTCACCAAACTGTTGTACAGGGTCAGTCCACGTGGAGGTTGTAGCGAAGGCAGTATTAGCAGCTGTAGGGGCTCAGAAGATACCACTCCTATTCTCCTCCTCTCCTTGAAGTGGAGACCGTGGCAGCCATAGTTCCATCTTCTAACAAGCTGATTGCAGAGACAGAGAGAGACTTGGATGTTTGCTTTTCACTAATATTAGTTGACGTAGTATTTTATATTAGGTAGAGCTATCTTTTCTGTCAGCTCCAGCAAACATTGCTTTGTCGGTTCAGGCATCCTATAATTAAAAGGCACTGAGTATGATGGAAACAGTTAAATGAAACGTGCTCACAGTGTGCATTTTCCCAGTGTATTTGGATTTATCCATCAAACAAATGTCTATTATGATTCCTTATCACCGGCAATTCGGTGATCAGATGTGCGTGCTTGGTTCAGTCTGCAGTCTGTGTGGTTATCAGTATGAGAGTTTTCTAAGGAAAAATAAAATCTGACCCTTGGAGTATTGCTAAGCAGTGTCTGATCTGGTCGTCAATGACCCTGCAAAGTCTAAAGGCATAGCTGTACATATAGATACATGAGAACACTCACATACATTAATAAGGTTTTTTTGTGGGCTTCTAGGATGCATATGATTAGTCTTTTGGCTGCAATGAAAGAAGAGTGGGTCTGTATGTATTTGTGTAACAGAATGCCACATGAAGAAGCCTTTAAAAATCAGGCTTTGAAGACATGGAAATAAGGAGCTGCAGTTTATTATTATTATAATGAAGGAAGGAAAAGCAAAAATAGCTGTGTGCAAAAAGAAATCATGTGATGTGCTTGAATGTTTGCTTTTCCAGAATAGCAGAGTTCCATCTTCTGTCTTTTCAGCATTTGCCTATGATGTATGGTGTAACTCAAAGTCCTCCATAAATTCTGGTGGTAAAGCAGCCGACAGAATAAAAATAGCTGAATTTTACTGATCTTCGCCCTTGAATGGCTCCTTTCCAGTTCTTTTCTCAGGTTTACATTCTGTACATTTACACCTTAGCAGGAGCGAGAGGTTTCTACCAGGATGAGCAAAGGATACGTTTTTCTGCATGTGCTGTATTGATTAATTCTCACACTCACTTTCTGTGTCTTCTGTGGACACTCTGTATTGAACACAACTTCAGAAAATTTTGCTCATACTAGAACAACTTCAAATTTCCTATTACCTTAATGTTCACGCAGTTAAAAATGGCAGAACAAAATGCATGTAGCAGTCAGTGAAAATCAGAGACACCTGTGCTACATGCAGACTTGAAAGGCTGCTAAGAAGGAAAGTGCAGCTAGCTCACGGTGGTAATTTCCCATTGCACATTTAACTATTAGAAATCAGTAGCTTCCATTTCTGGGATTAAAACAAGGTAAGATTTACTCTTCAAACTGTGTAGCGGTGAATGTAGGTATTTTGAGTCAGAAGGTAGAGTAGGAGCTGGACTTTTTTTTTATTATTATTACTACTGATCTGCCAAGAAAGTTGCCTGAGATCTGCTATTAAATTTCAAAATCCTTACCTGATCTAATTTTGCCTCTCAGAGTGACAAATACAAGAATTTTGTTTGACCCCTATATAGTTTGTCCACAAATCAGCTAAAAATACAGAATATTCAACAGTTTAGGTATTACTTATTTCTTGCTTGCTTTTGTGTTCTTGAAAATCTATTTGAGATTGTAAAACTGTTTTATTCCAAACATGTAAGATAAATTCTGTATTACCCAAAGGGAGCGACCTACTTTGAAAAGTAAATGGAAATAGCAAATTAGCCACCTGAAAAGTAGAATGGGGCAAACATCTAAAGGAAGGAGAAAGATCAAAGCTCGAAATAGGAACTACAGAACTTCAAGCAACTTCAGGGTCCAGTACATTGAGTAGAGCCCAAAGGGTGATACAGCCTGGAGCAGTCTGAGCCTCTTAGCTGCGGTATTCAAATCCCACTCACTGTACCTGCTACTAGTCAGGGCATGCTTGCCTTCATCTCTTCTCTACAGATAGAACACGATTTTCAGTGTCAAGGACCCATCCATACTAAGAAAAATGTGTCTGATTTGCATTACTTAGTTAAAACTTACACCAGATTGTTGCCACGGAACTGATGGAGCTTCCAGTCTCTAAAATTCACTGTACACATAGCTTGGTTTTTCTCATTGCCAGTGCTCTCTAAATTGGCAGTAACTGAAATCTGACTGATGGTGCAAGATTTTGTTTGTTGGCAGTTTCTGATATCTGGAATAAATTGTCTTTTTTTACTCCATCTTGTGATTTTACAATTTCTTTTCTTATACCAACACATCCTGTATGCTTTGTTAATCTTCTGAGGCTTTATTTTTTGCTGTTGAAATTATTCATTAGTACACTTGGTTTTCTAAAATCATTGCAAGAAGCTCATATATACATGCTTACCTTGGTATATGTGTGTACCTGTTTTTCTTCTGCCTTGCGTATTTCCCAAGTGAAATGGGAATCCCAATGTGAGTGGGATTGAAATCTGGCTTTCTGGGTCATGCTCAGTGTAGACAGAGTGCTTGAAATGTTATCAGAAAACTCCAAATGAAACATTAGCAACAACATACAAAAAGCAATTTTTAGAGGTTTATAATTATGTCAGAGTTGAATGTCTTCTCATAAGGACAAATTCGGGAATCTCTTTCACTGCACTACAATTCATCCTGCCAAGTTTCCAATTCTGTTTCAAATCAAGGGCCGAGGGAAACCTTGCATATGTGCTGAAAGAAGTATTATAATCAGCTCAGTGTTAGAATTGTAGAATCTGTGGGTTGGAAGGGACCTTTTAAGGTCATCTAGTCCACCCCCCCTGCAGTGAGCAGGGACACCTTCCACTCGATCAGGTCACTCAGAGCCCTGTCCAGCCCAACCTTGAATGTTTCCAGGGATGGGGCATCTACCACGTCTCTGGGCAACCTGTGCCAGGGTTTCACCACCTTCATTGTGAAAAATGTCTGTCTTAGATCTAATCTAAATCTACCCTCTTTTAGTTTAAAACCATTACCCCTTGTCCTATTACAACGGGCCCTTCTAAAAAGTTTGTCCCCATCTTTCTTTTAAGCCCCCTTTAAGTTCTGGAAAGCTGCAATAAGGTCTCTCTGGAGCCTTTTCTTCTCCAGGCTGAACAACCCCAACTCCCTCAGCCTGTCCTCACAGCAGAGGTGTTCCAGCCCTCTGATCATTTTTGTGGCCTCCTCTGGCCCCGCTCCAGCAGGTCCGTGTCTCTCCTGTGCTGAGGGCTCCAGAGCTGGACGCAGCACTGCAGGGGGGTCTCCCCAGAGCAGAGCTGAGGGGCAGAACCCC
>NW_010525476.1:51273-69522 GCF_000687285.1 Phaethon lepturus | reverse complement strand
TAGGGTTGGCTGCCTGGGCTGTGAGTGCACATTGCCAGCTCATGTCCAGCTTTGCATCCACCAGTCCCCCCAAGTCCTTCTTGGCAGAGCTCCTCTCAATCGCTTTATCCCCCAGCCCTGTACTGGTACTGGGGGTTGCCCTGGCTCAGGTGCAGGACCCTTCACTTGGCCTTGTTGAACCTCATGAGGTTCACATGAGCCTGTTCCTTGAGCTTGTGTGCTATTATTTCCTGTCTTCATTGCTGGAAGCAGATCAACCCAGACTTTCCAAAAATATGGGAGAGATTTGTGAAAGATAATTCCAACTCCAGTAATTAAAATTTAACCATTAAATGGAATTCAAAACGAGCTGCACTGGTAACCCTATAGTCCTAACTATAGCTGTCTGGAATTCCCAGGTCTGTCTGGAATACTTGATAAAATCAATAGATTTAAAATAAAGAAAGCAGAAGCTACAGATGTAGAATTCCAGTGAAATAGTTCCATGCATAATTGCTGCACTATAAATGAACAATAGCACCTCATATTCTACCTTTTTCAATACAAGACAGTGTCAGAAGTTGTGTTCTCTGGGCTTGCGAAGATGGAAATTGGATCTAAATTATGGATGTTTTCTACTGACCTATATGTTAAATGATCAAGAATTATAGAAGTCTCATGCAATAGTCTGCTCTGCATATATATTTAAAGAGAAGTGTATGAATAGTCAGCAATGATTGTTTCTCCCATTTCAAAGAATAAAAGAAACGTAGTTGCTCTGCTATGTGTACATAAAGCATTTCTCCCAAGGTCAGAGGGAGAGGTCAGACACAAAGCAGGGCCTATTGCGACTGGACAAAGGGTAATGGTTTTAAACTAAAAGAGGGTAGATTTCAACTAGGTACAAGGGAGACATTTTTGACAATAACGGTGGTGAAACCCTGGTGCAGGTTGCCCAGAGAGGTGGTAGATGCCCCATCCCTGGAAATGTTCAAGGTCAGGTTGGACGGGGCTCTGAGCAACCCGTCTGAGTTGAAGATGTCCCTGCTCATGGCAGGGGGATTGGATTAGGTGACCTTAAAAAGTCCCTTCCAACCCAAACTATTCTATGATTCTATACAATAAAAATCACTCCTGGGAGTGATCTGCCACATGATCTTCTCTGTGTTTTGAAAGGTCAGAGTCTCTGTGGGACAAATTTAATAAACAGATCCCAGAAGTATTCTACTCAGTTTCCGAGGAAACATTCCAGAACACTAGAATTGGGATTTTGCTACACTGAAATGCCAATTGTTTTGAGATGTTTTGTCTTATAATTATGGAGGTGGCTCAGCTCCAGCGGAATCATTGATTTGCTATGTCCCTTCCCAAAGAAAAAAAAGTGTTATCTAGAATGTTTGAAAACTGACATCAGAAACTGCTAAAAGTGGTAGCTTGGATGTGCTTTCTCCTTTTCTGTACTGAGCTTGACAAAAGAGTGAATGGTACCAATAAGGAGCATAACATCAAGTTAACCCCCTGCTGTACAATCAGCGGTTCAAAGTACTTTGCACCTTTTCAGAAACATTTGATGGGCATTTCTGCTGTATGCAGAAAATAACCTGATAAAAAGCTGAGCATCTCTGGTCCTTTTTGGGGCATCCTCCTATCAAAATAAAAACCTTTTAAAAAGGAAAAGGAGGAACAGAGGTGTAATACAGGCAGTGTACTTGGAAATATCCATCAAAATATTTAATTTAAATAAATTATACTTATTATTTATAATAATTATATTTCTTTATATTCTTGTGTAAGATCTCTTTAAGAAAAATGATTTTTCATCCCTGGATCCTCTTTCTTAAAAGAGATCTTATACAAGAATATAACCAAATATAACTAAACATAAAATTGAAAAGATGACAGTGAAGCATACTGTTCCCAGAAAGAAAACAAAAGAAGAGTCACAGTCATTATAGAAAAGAGTAATTACATATGCGTGCAATCCCAATGACTCTGTAGGCACAATTTGGACTGCAATTATGTACGTTGGTTATTGGTGACAGGACAAAACACTAGGTACTCTGACTGCATATTTCTTTTTTCAATATATGGTAGGAAAATTAAGATGATATACTTCCATGTACACAGTCAAACCTCGGTTTCAGACTGTGTGGATATGATTATTGTTTCGTTCATGCTGGCTCGACTTCAATATTGATCATGTCACTCATTTCAATGCAGTGGGTTGTGATTTAAGCTGGTAAATATAAAATCATCCTTCATGATGATTACAGCTGAATACCATTTACTTTCTATGAAATACAGTAAATTTTTCTTGCTTCCCCAATATGGCTGACCACTGGTTTTGCCTTTCTGTTAGTCACAGACTGTTTTTTCCCCTACGGTTATTTTGGGGCATTTGTCATATGAGCGGCAGTGTGTACAAACCTGCTACGATAATAAGAATAAATGAGAAGAAGATAATTGACATGATGTTTCCCGTCCACATCCGATTAAGCAGAACTGTTATAACAAGGGCCATCCAGCCCAGTGCCTCACCAGCTATCTGTGCAGTATCTAGTACAGATCCTTAGGGGGTGGAAAAATCAGAACAGAGCAAATATAGCCTCAGTGAGGGAGCAGTTGGAGTCTGCAGACAATGTAGAGCATTACTTCAGAGGAGCCAAGCCTGGGCTTGGGACTGAAACCTAAAGGTAACTGCTGAAATTATTTTAGTGGTGTTCTTTCAGCAGAAACTTCCCAGAGGCCCCAAACACTTTTTATTCCTTTCCCCTGTGCTAGAAGCACCAATTCTTTCCCACACAGGATTCAAATTCTGCAGCTGTTCCCTCAGTAACTTCCGCAGTGCAGTTAGTTATTGCTAATACAAAAAAATCTATAGCACACTGTGAAGTGGAATTACAATACAATATATTTAATGGCTGGATACCTCTATGAAGACTTAAGGAAGCCTTACAGGAACGTTTCAGGATTTGTATGGCAAATGAAAATTTTTCTGATTTACAAATTTTACAAACATCAGCACGACTTGCTTTATGACATCCGCTTCCTCTTCACAGAGGGAGCAACCCGAGTTGATGCAGGAAGGGAAAAAAGAAGGGCATGATATAAACCCAGTTTGCACCTGGAAACCCTGATTCTTGTGCTCTGCGTTGCTCACCATGGGAGAATGCTGCTGCAGACTCACCTGGTCTCCTTCTCAGCTTCTGCAGCAGGAACGTTGGCTAAAGATCACCTTGAATGGTGAAATGGAAAACGTGGAAGAGGTGCAGCGTCAGTGTTTTCTTCTAGTTTTTTATCTTCAAAATTTCCTTCAACTGCCACCAAACTGCTAGTTCGCTGGGCGCTTTAATAAACGGTATCAGCCCTATATATGATGAATTGTGAGGGCTTCTCTCTATTTACCTATGAAAGGCTTAATGGTAGATAAATATAAACTTTTTACTGGTAAACCTTCTTAAGTATTACTTTCCATTTCAATTCTTTACAGTGAGATTCTTCTTTCTGAATGAACACCGGATTATGTCTAATTTACCCCAAAGTAATACAGAACAAAACTTCTTTTTACGGAGGATGGGAAAAAATGTAACAGTACATCTGCATCTACAGGTTATACACCTAAATATTGCAACAGCCTAGGAACCTACAGTTTACACAATTTGTCATATTACATATTGAATAAACTCACCTGAAATACCCGGTACTGCCATTTATTTTGTATTTTTTGTAGCGATGTCAATTCAAAGAGTAAAACCAGAGAGAACTTTTAGGTTTTTGGAAAAAGACATTCACTTGTGTATATTTAATTAACATGCATGTCCTATTGTTGCATTTACTCTTAAAAAAAACTAGTGTTTTGACATACAAACACAAATTAATCATAAAATACTCTGTTACATTTAAAATGTAGCTTATCTTCATTTATTAGTTAAGCATGATTGTATTTAGTGGAAATAAAAGTCTTTAATCCAGATCCTTGATGTATTTGACAGTTTTATGCTTATTGTCAACCTTTTTTTAGTTCTTTAATGAGTCCATATATTGTTATATATTGTTCTTCATCTTCCCGGAAGGGATAAAACAGAAGCAATTATAAACTAATAACATTCTCTATGCTAAGAATGTGTGGTGACAGATAATGAAGTCCAATATACCTATCTGATTACAAGTTGCTCTTTAGATGTAGGACAAATAACTACAAGATGGCAATGTCAAAGCAAGGAACACTTACACAATGAAATATTAATGAAAATACATTGCACTTATGTCTCAATGACATCTAAATGGGAATCAGTTATCAGATCTTGAGTGTTTGCAACAAATTTCTACCCTGTTAAAAAAAAAAGTCCAATGAACTTTAAAAATGTCAGCCAGCAGGGCTTTCAAATACATAATTTACTATTTTGTTGGCTTCCTATAAAGGGATAATAATAAACTCCTAGCTAAAAGCAAGCTCATAAATGCTGAATCAAAAATGTGAAGAACACCATGAAGTGATAAATGCGGAGCTGTATGGTAATTTTCTTCTAAGTAGAAAATGTAGCTGCAGTGTTAAAAATGTGAATGGAAATTTTGACATTCTGCTTTGTGCAGAGCAAGGTTTTCATAGGGAAGAATCTGTGCCACTTAGGTTCTGTATTGCTACAGCAGTGCAGAAGCAACATTGCTGGAATTGCAGCTAAAGTTTGACGGCCTTCCATGAGCAATACATTTTCATACTCTTCCTTGTTACAGTTGCCTCTTTGATACAGTCTTAGGATATATACTTATTTATTTAAACGTATGAAAAATAGACTGTTATATTAATCAGAGGACATAATGAAGTAATTTCTCATAGAGAAGTTTTAATCTTAATCAAAAATTGACCTATGTGTTATATTTTAAAAAGGCATATATTATTGAATGGTATTAATAGAACTTTTAATGTTAAAATATTTTATACCAGCCAGAATTAGTTTCTATTTTAAGCTAGTACTGTAGGTTGAAAGACGATAAAAACTTCTTATTTTTCGGTTTGATTTTAATAGCATACAGACTGCATTTGAAAGGCTCTGTTCTGCTGATCAGTGCTCTTCATGCTACCTGACACTATGGTCTCCTCTTTGTGGGACACGATCTCCCTTGCTGGGTGTATTATACTAAGTCAGTAGGTGTGACTTGACCTGGGCAGACTAGTGAATGGAACAAAACTTGATAAGTGTATCAGGTCACGAAGACTGTTAAATCTTTCATTTGGATAAATTTGTCTGAGGCTATAAAATACCATTGCACGGTCCCCTGCCATAGTGGATTCAGATTGCACACTTGAGCTACAACATAACTAATTCCTTTGCCCAGACTGGGGGGTTGAGAGCACCCATGCAGGCTCTGATCAACTCCTTTGGAAGGAATCCTAGATTTATATCAAAGTGATTTACAGCCTGATCTCTTCAATTTCGGTACGTGGCTTAGGAATCAGTAGTGTGAGCCACGCGGTGTGACACCTCTATCTGGTATGAATGCAATTAGAAGATATTTAGGAATTATTTCTTCAAATGTTTACATTACATCATAACAAGAAAAGGAAAAAAAGCCAAACCTTTGACACAGGAGCATTTAGGTAAATTGCATTTATGTAGGATAAATCCAGAAACTGTAAAACTAATTGATAATTAGATCACTTTTTGCAGGTTTGTCTTTAAAAAATCAAGTCCTAAAGCTCAGACATTTAGTCCTCTGTTGAAAAAAGGACCTGTCTTAATTAAAGCACTGTATAGCAATGATTTAATTGGATTTCTTTTCTGTTCACATTAAAATCTTTGTCATAAGATTGAGCTACAGCATTGTGCAATATTATTATGGGAGGTATTCTTATTCACACTACACAGTCTTTTGGTAGGCTTTATATGAGAAAAATAATGTTTCAGTTAATTTTTTTTCCTATTTTAGGAGAATATTCTTGGAATAAGCATAAAACCCCTCCAACTTACTTATCCTAGCTCCTTTTTTTATTATTCAAGTATCTAGCAGTATGCTTAGGATGGCTGCATAATTCTATCCACACAGAAACTGTAAATTGTTTTACAGACACTTTTTGTATTATCTTTTATATTATGCTAAAGCCTAAAACTTCTGTTCAAGATAAGGCTGTAGTAGAATAAGACATTGCCAAATATGGAAAGTAAATATGGAATAAATTAATAGTCAGAAAGTGATCTTGGAACACTGGCTGGTTTCATAAGCTAATTTTGACTTTCCGTAGTTTAACAGTAGCACAACATTTGTTGCCAGCAGGTTGAGGGTGGTGATCCTTCCCCTCCATTCAGCATCACTGAGGCCACACCTGCAGTACTGTGTCCAGTTCTGGGCTCTCCAGTACCAGACATGGACAGACCAGAGAGAGTCCAGTGAAGGGCCACGAAGATGATTAGGGCACTAGAGTCTCTCTCGTATGAGGAAAGGCTGAGAGAGCTGGGACTGTTCAGCCCAGAGGAGAGAAGGCTCGGGGGGATCGTGTCAAAGTACATAAATGGCTGAAGGGGGCGTGCAAAGAGGATGGAGGCAGGCTCCTTTCAGCGGGCTCCAGTGACAAGACAAGAGGCAATGGGCACAAACTGAAACATAGGAGCTTCCATCAGATCATCAGGAAACACTGTGAGGGTGACCAAGCACTAGCACAGGTTGCCCAAAGAGGTTGTGGAGTCTTCATCCTTGGAGAGATTAAAAAGCTGTCTGGACATGGTCCTGGGCAGCTGGCTGTAGCTGGTCCTAGGCTGGACCTCCAGAGGTGCCTTCCTTTCTGTGATTCTGTGACACCCACCGTCCATCTGCAGCATTGGATCATGTGGTCCATAGTGACCAATGTAAAAGCCATGGAGGATAAAGGAGAGCAAGCTGTCCACAGGATGGTGTCCCAGATGAGTTGTATTTTTGGAGACGAGCTCCCTTCCCTGACTATAGCACCTACTGCTTTCTGAAGCCCTTTTAGCAAGGGTGCTAAGCTATACGGAACTGTTAGCATATTTCAAGATATATTTCTTAACTGCTTATTTTGCTTTGTGAAACGATGAATCGTCAAGTATATCTTTCTAATGTGGTATAGGTAAGTTTTCAGAAAGCACCTAGATCTGCTTTTCTCCTGTTATTAATTTTTTTCTATGTGGAAAACAAAACAAAAGTATTTTTGTAGGCATCATTAGGCAATTCATCCTGTTCCCCACCAAGTTCCCCACAGTTTACCCACAGCTTTATTGATTCTTCTGAACTGTCTCGTACACTGTACACAGCCAGTCAATAGGGTGATGATGGCGATCAATAGAAAGTATAATAAAATAATAAACTTGTCTGAGAACAGCAGTGGTACACTTAGACCTTAGAATTTAACCTGTGAACTACATTTACATTCAGCGGGCCCTTTCTATATTAAAGCTTACTCCAGTGGGTTTGGGACTGGGTTTCTGTTTGTTGCTTGGAAGAAGTAAGGCATACAATCAATCTTTCTTAAACGTGTTAGCACAATAATGTTGCAAAACTAGCCACTCCTAGGATTTGCATGCTGCAGTTTCCTCTGTTGAGCTCTAACCAATGGCTCTAAAATCTGAACATTTAAATCCCATAAATGAATTATCAGTGTCTAAGATGTTTTGAGTTACAATATACACAGCAACACTTCTTAAATTAGATTGCATTTGGGTTTTGCTCTTGTATAATGTAAATTAGCTCAATTAGTCTTTGCCAAACGACTCACTAAAAATAATTCTTGCAGGTAGACATGTGACTAAATTTGAAACAAAATCTGCACCTGTTTTTCAGGCACTATAAAGCCCTGCAAAACACAATATACATTAGATAAGATAATCACTCTTATCTATAATATAATATAGATTATTTAGGTATTTAGGTATTTTCCTACCAGTAATAATATTTCAGTGTACTGCAGATATTTTAATGTAAAATATAAGTTTAATAGTATTGTGCAGCCTCCCAACCTGGAAGGGAAGGACTGTTATGTGTTGCAGAGGTGCACAGAATATGACAGCAACTACTTACAACCTGCTTCAACAGAGGGAATGACGAAGGAGAAGGCAGAGCTGTTGTTTTATAGAGTACAACATTATGCAATGCATTTTGTAATGTTTAAAACGCTTTCTTCTGTTATTATATTGTATCCTTTGTTTTTCTTCCCCTGTCCCATGAACTTTGTGAACGGGGTATTTTAGTATAACGTAGAAATCTCTATCCTTGAGCTGCAGATTGTATCTTCCAGCAAACGTAAGTAACCGAACTGGCAACGTTGCTTTGAAGAAGTTTTGCTAGGTTCTGCGTAGTAATATCCTTTGTATCCATGGATAACTTATATTAAAGAACACTTTAAGGACAATCACACAGCTGTGCTGTAGGCAGGAAAAAACTTTAAAAATAACAAGGCTATATCTGAACTCCTGACTAATGGTTTCAGCTGCATTCCAACATTGTTCTGGGAGAAGACCCAAGCTGGGGCCAAATTGCAGTCTTGAACACACTGAATTCTTTCTGCCATGAAACAGTCTCGTCAGCGACAAGGAAAGGAGAGCCGGCTGCGGCCTCTCCCGGGTGAGAGGGTGTGCCCAGGAGCTCCGTGCCTCTTTAAATGCCATTAAGGTGGGAGGGGGAGCAGCTCATCTCAGTTCTGCTTACAGCCGTGTGGACCCGCAATGGCCCGTGACGGTGAGGGAGTGGCGTGCAAAGGTCAGTAAAGCTATTATATTTCCACGGTTTAAATAGCTTTTCCTTGTATAGATATGAATCTATAGTAAATTCCCCTGTAGCCTTAGATGGCAGTAATTATTGGCTATGGTGTGGTCCAGCTGTAGTTTTACTGCATCATTAGAGGAACTTTTTCCACTCTGGTGCTTCCAGAGATGTCTCCAGTCACATCCCAGGGTACCTGTGCTATGCACTAGAAGATATGTTGTGTGTTTTGTTTTTCGGTTTTTTTTTAATTTTTTATTTTCCTATCTTAGAAGGAAAATGTTTTGTGTATCTATCTTGAATATTTTCATTCTCCTGTTAGTTACAGGCAGCCTAACGCTTAGTGTTTAGTGTTTGTGGGTTGTTTTTTTGTGTGTGTGTGGGTGGAGAGCAGACTGTGTTAATGTAACTCATCATCTATGCAGAATTGTTTTCTTCAGCAGTCTGTAGTGCCTCAGACCTTGCAGTGTGGGTGTATCTATACATGTGTATAAATACATATGCATATAGCAGGAATCATTTCTCTTATCATTGAAATGCAGCCAGCTCTTAGATGAGATGTGGTGACTTTTAGGTAGTGGACAGAAATATTAGGTGAGTGGAAAGTGAAGGAAAAAAAGAGAACACTACGAGTTATGTGCAAAAGGTTTTAGTGGGGCTATATAATAATGATGACCCATATTGGCTGTGCCTGAAATACATGAGCTTCATATACTAGTACTGCCAGAAATGGCAGTGAATATTTAACACAAGTCACAACTTTTACACTTCCATGTTTCATATTCAATATATCTTTTGAAGTGTGTTATTCATTGTACTAGAAGTGATATAAACCAATCCTGCTCTGCAGGCTGCTGTTTACTCTCAAAGTGCCATTTTAAGAGCAAACCTTCCTTCCTTGACATACCACAGTGACAAATTACAGCTAATACTCCTACCTCCAATAGGAGAGGAACATAGCAGTGGTAAGGATTTATATAGTCGAGAGCCATGTGGCGTATGTAACTGGCTGGCATTTTTAGTGCCCTGCCTTGATCTGAGACAGCTTTGGTAATATATAGCCTATCTTCTTTGTCCTTGACTATTTAATTTTTTTTGTTTGCTTGCTTGCTTTTGTAAACCCAGGAAAGCATCAAAAGATGTATGTGTAACAAATTAGATATCTTTATAGATTCTCAAAGAACATACTTGGGTAAGGAGAAAAAACAACAGTGGAAAATATGAGTGGGAATAAATATGATAAATGGTATTTTATAATACCTAGATATGTTTATTTAAAAGCTATCAAAGTTCTACATGTTTAATATTAGACATATCAGTCATTTGGCAATTTTTATGTTCCTCTGAGACAGTAATTCTGTTAAGATCAGCTGGGGTGTTTGCAGAAAAATAAAGCCACTACTTGTGAGGAGTAAAGATATCAAAATCTGACAAGACAAAAGCAAGTTTCACTACCTTGTTCCTCTGGCTTCCCCCAGCACTGCTGGCTTCAAACTTCAAACAAGTAAGAAGAAACAACAGCCTTTTAACATTATACTTATGTCTTAAGCAGCTATGTTCTCAGCAGCATGTGCTTACTGTCCCTCAGAAATACATAGATTAATGTCATCCTGTGTGTTTAGATGAAGCCAGGCTGTCGAACTCTGAATCAGCCATAATACCCGAAAGCAGGATTTTTTTTTTATATTATGCATACTTCTGAGGATTTCCTTCCAAGTTTTGATAACTGGCATTATTTCCTTTAGTCAGAAATCTCCTTCTTGCATGTTTCCACACTGGATTGTGAGCTATTAGTCACCTGCTTGTCCTGATTGATTGTAAGGGTTTTTTGTTTTGTTTTGTTTTTACTCACTTAGAAAACAAAAGGAAATCAAGCTCCTCTGTAGCTTGGAATAAGTGAGTAATATGGCATCCTGGATCTTAACTGATAAGTATTTGTTTTCTGTTCTTAATGCCAGTGTTTACAGTTGGCACTGACTCAAAAACTCATTCACAACCTCAGAGACTAAGTTAAAGGTGGAACGCTTTCTTTGCTCCTCTACAGTAGCATTAGTAAGATACATGTGCTTGTAGCTATTTTCTCTTTTTTTTTTTTTTTAAAGGGTAAATGCCTATCTTCTGTTAAGCGTAATTTAAATTTTACTGTTAGGTAAGTCCAAGTTAGGTGTCAACAAAGATAATGCAGCCAATACTGTAACCGTGGAAAGACTTTTAAGGAGTTCACCTTTTTCCATTGATGATTACAGCTTATGAAGCATGTCAGTTATGAAATGCCCATGCCATCATTCAAAATTTCTGGCTGTGTAACACTGAATTAAAATGGCCTTCTCTGCATTTCTGACTACAAGCTGGAAACGACATTGAAAAAGGGAACACCTCAACTTTTAAACTGTCCTGCGTTCTGATATTTTTTGAGATTCGTTTGCCTATACCTTTACCTGCCTGACCCAAAACAACAAACAAAACCCAGACCCGCATAAGATAGAAAGGAATAAATACAGCATAAAGGTAACTTTAATGAGAATTACTTTCGTTGAAGATATTGGAAAAGGTAATTAAAGTATGTTTCTGCTTATGATTCTTAGCCAGATATAGCCTGTTTCAGCAATAAGCCTTTTTCATGTTTGACAAGTTATTTTAAGAGATAAGAATGATTATGAGTTTTTCTGTTGATAGGAATTACAATTACATACTTAAATTGTTTTCCAACATGGCATTGCCCTAGAACAGTTACCTGCTTTGACTTGAAACAGTTCTTTTTGTTTTCTCCTCAGTTTTTAAAGGCAGAAATGCCTTTGTCTAATTAATAGAAAAATGAGAAATTGATGTGGGAGCCAGACTAGAACTCTTGGTGATTGCTACTAGGATACAAAATATTTGAGCATTTCACTTCAGAGCTTAATGAGCAGGAATTAGCATCACAAAAGCAAATACCTGCATCACTTTTGTAAAACGTATAGCCTGTTTTACTGGCATGATGCTGATCTGACGTACCTCACCATGACTCCTCGCTGTCTTAGGTTTATGAATATAGCACTCAAGACTGTGCAATGTTTCATGAACATCAAGCACTGTTAGTAATGCTTGGTCACTGTGGACTGCACATTAAAGCTTCTGGAAAGGTTTTATTATTGAAACTGCAATAAGAATGCAACTTTGCTCATATTTAAGAAAAAAAAAACAGTTTAGAAAAATCAGGAAGAAACAAACAGCTCTGAGATTTTCTAAAAGAACTACTCAGAAGAGAGTTTTCAATTCAGGTGAAAACCCTTTTGTGTGCAGCTCCTTTTGAAGCTGAATATACTTCAGGTCATTGAAGATTTCCAGCACCTTGGAGCACCTGATCATGCTGATTACTCCTGAAGATGTTGGCTAAACAAACCTGTGCAACACATCACTTTGACAAGAGACAGTGCTAGGTTGCAATCAAGATGATGACGAGTGATCTGTTTGTTCTCTTCTCCCTGGGCTTACCAGTCATTACATGTTCATTAAGTAATAATTGTCATTGATCGACAGGCTTATGCAGGGATATGATGATAAAAGAAACAGGGCTATTAAACCTTCACTGGGTAGAAAAAGTGCATGCCACAACCAATAAGGTAGATTAATGAGAAGAATTAAACTAAGGATAACTACATTATGGACCACTTCCTTTCTTTTAATTTTATTTATGATTAGAGACAAGTGTATGATATCTTACACCTTCAAGAATAAAAGTATAACAATATAAAATAGAATCATGACCTAATACTATGCTATTCAAGTGCTCTGACCCCCAACAGCAGCTGGTCATAACCTATTATAATAATTAAACTGATTTGGGGGTTTTCAGATAGGTTTCATAACTAGTGTGTAGACCAGCTGAAGTAACAGGACAAGAGTGTATCACAAATAAGATTCAAAGTCAAATCGGGTTTCTGCTGGGTCATTTGTGGGTAAGTCCCAGTATAAATAAATATTTGAACGATCAAAAAGGCCTAACTTTGTATCAGTTGGGGACAGCAGTAAATCCATGATGTTTTAAATTACTTTTTTTTTTTTTAATACTCATTCATCTATATTCTCAGAACCCTAGGAGGAAAAAGCTTTGGAATCTACTCATTTGATCAGCTAATGTCTCATCTGATGAGGTTGCCGTAAACCCTTATAAAGAGTTGCGTGCCACTAGAGGCAAGGTGCTGTTGCTTTGAAAATATATTCAGCTTTAGGTATATCGGTGTCCATACTCCCACGTATCTAAACATTTTTGCCTGCCTTCTCAAGCAGGACTATAATAGCTACCTATAATCTTTATCTTAGTAGCGTCTTCCAGCTGTATGCTCATGTCTAAATAGAATTGTTGAAAATTTTCTCTCACAGTGCCTGTATTTTTTTCTGATTTATAGCATTATTTATTAATTAATGTTCTTTTGGCTTATATTGCTTTGTTGCATCTGAAAACCAGGTATGTACTGCTATTACTGTTGGGCCAAATGTCGTTGGCTGTCTTTACAAACTTGATGTGTTTTGAGCATAGATTATTTCTCCTTTTCTTTAAATTGTGGTCCCAGGCCTCCTGCACACACTCTTTTAATAAAAAAGGAAATGCCTTTTGTTGATTTTTTTTTTTTTTTTTTTTTTTTTTTTTTAACAACAGACTGAAAGGTCAGGACAACACTTAATGAGAACAAAAGATGGAGCAAAATCAACATGAAAAATTCTTTGGGGAAATGGGAGGGGGTTAATCAAGTGTAGTGATGGCAGTCACTTTATTATTCCAGAAAGCATGTCCTGTGTTAGTGCTTTAAAAATACACCTTTAATTATTATGCTAGGAAAGAAAACTACCTTAGGGTAGATTCTGCCAGTGCTTTCTCATTGATTTCTACAGAAATCTAATACTGCAGTATTTTCTCTGCCAGTACTGCCAGGACTGGCTCAGAATATCTACTGTAACTGCTTATAATTCAGCCGCAGTATGAACTCCAAAGCAAAAGTTTCTAGTCTGCATCTCCATCTAAAAGCAGTGTTGATGACAAGCTAGACAATTATTTGCACGCTGTAAGGATGGCAAAATAAAAAAGAATTGTTTGACTTTTTGAAGATACTCCTATGGCTATTTTTAATCATTTAAAGGCAAAACTATTATGTCCGTTGTACCCCACCTAGAGAAGGAGTTTAGCCCAGCCAGCCCTCATCTGAATTTGTCTGAACATGAGATGAGAGAGAGCAATATTACTTGTGGAAACACTGTGTGAAATGCTTCTGTCTTATGAAATGTTATCCTTGGCCCACTGCGACTTACAGGAATAGATGTCTGTTATTTGTAAGGGATAATAAAGACAACCCTCCCTTTCCTTCAGAGACACAGCTATCCCAGAATTTTAGGGAAAATAGGACACAGCATTGAATTATTAATAATGACACAGGAACCACATCATCACCCTGCAGACAGAAGAAACAGAAAAGCATTTAAATCAGAGAGGTTTAGACTGTAGAAGAAAATAATCAAGGTGTAATTTTTAATGGAGCAGCTGAATAAACAATAAGAGAAGACCCGTTAAGTTCCATGTAAGTTTTTACTGTCAGGGTGGCAGGAAGAGATCAAATAAGAGCAAGTTCATAAGTAACCATACCAGGAGAACACGATTGACTAGAATGGCAAAAAGAATAAGAGACCATAATTTGGATAATTTTTTTCCATCCTTAACTCAAGTTTTAAGAAGACGTAAACTGTGTTTTCTTTAATGAATTCTAACCTGTGGTCATTGGGAAGAAATAAGAGGGATGACATTATTTGTAAACATTCAGAGATAAATTGGTTTCTAGTCTGTAGTGGAAAATACACATTTTTAATTAAATATAAAATATTTGTTCTTGTCACAGCTGCTATTAAACTATACAGCTTTCTAACATAAGAACAGAGATACTAAATTATGGATATGTGTAAGTGATAGCTCAATTATTTTTTAAGAAAAATTAAAATCATGTGCAGGATGAGGAAACACTATCAGAATTTCCTGAGGAAGGGGAAAATAGAATAGGGTCTCCCTTGTGCATATGAACTTCAGTTAAGAACAACATTTAAAGTTTCAGACAGCTACAAAGCTACATTATTTTTTCATCATTTGCCTTCATTAATTTAGAAACTAAACACTGGGAAACCTTCAGTGGAAGAGAAACTGGAAATATTTCTTTCCAGTTGGAGCCTACACTTGACAGTGCTATTTAAAAAAACCCAAACACATCAGAAAACAAACCAAAAAAAACCCCCAACAACCCTCTTGCCCGCCTTGATTGATATTGCACTAATTGTAGATGGGCTTGAACTCAGAAGGTTTTTCTTAACAATGGAAGTGACATTAAGGGAAAACTTCTATCCTTTTTTTTTTTTTTTTTTTTTTTTTACAACTATGGTATTAGATTATTAAAATGCAGAGAATACAAAATCTCTAGCTCACTACCAAGCATTGGTGAGGTCTTTTGCCAGGAAGCTATTTCAGTAGATAATAACTGAAAGTCTTCCGGGGAGAAAAAATTTTTTGAGACTTGAGTTGTTTGAAAGTTAAGTGTCTTGTTTAAGTTTGTCCTTTAATTGTGTTGAGAGACCTTTTAGACACTGGTCTGAGGGGCAACGGGTCACTACCCCGTGGCATTTCAGGGTTAACATGGCAGTGTTGCAGAGGCACTCTCCCCTCAGCTTAAGCAAATCAAGGCATCGCAATTTCAACTCAAATTACAGCAGCATCAGAGCTAGGGATACACATCTGTCAGGAAAAACAACCTTTTCATCAAATCGGTTCCTACAGTGAAGGAGTCTTGCATTGGGATGCATCAGGAGTCAACATAAACAGATATAGAGATTTTGGCATTTGGTCTGTGCTTTGGGTCTTCTGGCATGACCACCAAAATACTGTTACTTGATTTAAATGAGTGAAAAGAAGCAATTTCTATTCTTTCATTTTCATTATCACATCTGTAACTGTTTGTAAACTCAACTTTTTTGCATTTAATTATTTATGAGCCTCTAATGAGTGTTTTACAGAAGATAAAAATCCTCCCTTTGTTTTCCGTTTCTATGAAGAGCTTAAAATAATTAAGCACTGATTAGCCTTACGTTGACCTTTACCAACAAACCTGATTATAAAATGGGCAAACTTCAACAGTTTTTCCCTTTCTTGGAAACAACTTAGTATGCTACTAAACAGCACAAAAAGACACTGCTTAAATCACCCAGTAAGCAAGGATTTTTATTTTTATAGATATATACACACTTTTTTAACTGTTCATCAACCTGGGACAGCTCAGAACTCTTTTCTGCCTACTTCTTTGCCATAAATAACTAACAAATAATGAATTGTCCCGAGGATGCAAGCAATAACTTACTCACATCTGGGACAATGTTGTTCATGCTCTTTGATAGTACCTCATTTTCCCCAAAAGCATTAAACAAAGCACTCTAATATAATTCATCTTTTAATTGTAGTATCTTTCTGGAAGGTTGTAGAATGAAATGTCGTATTAAAAACTCCTGAAACATCTTCAAAAACATCTTTTACCTATCTTTGCCAGGATAGGTAAAAGCTCTGCATTTAACCATTGCTTACAAGCCATCCTTGCCTTTTTTATTTGCATATTTACTGTATAAACATCTGTATAAACATCTCAACTATTAGTTGGTTTGGTTGTTACCCATTGGTTGCCTATATTAAGATAAAAAAAAATTGTTTAATACTGGACTTTTTTTATGTTATCTTGAGAATAATTAGGTAATGCTGACCCTGTTAAGTACTGATACTGTTTTAAAATCAGATTCTGGAATGCCTTTCTCCTAAATAATGTTTAGTTCCCCTTTATGTAGTTTTGAAATTTCTCTGTACATTAAGTGCTACTGACAGCATACTGGTAACTTGTTTCCTTATTTATGCTAAATACAAAGCAGACCCATGTCTGCAACCTAAGGAGGTAGAAAGCCTTGGCACGTTCAGGGAAAGATGATGCTTTTAAAAGTTACATTCTAAATTCATTATGCATACATTCAAAACAAATCTTATGTTCACACATGTGAGATGCCAGAGCTAATGTAAAAGCTCCACCCTTGTAAGATTTACTTTTTCTTGTGCAAAGGATCAGCTGAGTAGCCTTCCCAAGGAAATGTTTATTTTCAAAAATTACTTAATTCAAGCATTGAGATTACTTTAGTTGTAGTTATAGTATTGCTTTTTGCACTTCCCAGAGTGGCCAGAGAATAATACAAACCAAGTAGAATTTATGTACTTATGTGGGCTGTAGTGTCTCACTGCTTGTTCTAGATCACCAGAAACATGTTAGCGTTCTATATTTATTGCTGCACTGCTTTTTATTTTGAATTGCCTATATCAAAGACATGTGTAGAAATATGATTATTTAAAAGAAAGCAAAACCTCCAAAATTCAGATATTGTGGATTAGCCATTATTTAATCTATTTTTTGAGTTTCCTTGGCTACATGATATCTAAGTCAATTTTAAACACAGGTATTTTGCTGAATATATTTTTAAAAAATATGTTGGTATAGTAAGTCTGCTTACTGCAGAGTTTTTCAGCTGAAGAGGTTACTCCTTTATGATATTGCTGCTATTCTATTTGGGAAAATGTAGATGGGAAAATTAGTCAGAAATGAGTACAGTTCAGTTCTCCATTTCTTGGGTGCAGCTTTGAGAATAATAAAGAATAGGGAGATATGGAGGGAGGGAACAAGACCAGAGAATCTGCTGCTGTCTACTTACTGTTGTCCTGTTTTCTCTGAAAAAGCTAATCCAGCTCTTCCACCTAACATCCTTCCGAGGGAGGTACTGGAGTGGTGTAGCTCACAGTCCTGACACCAGGATTGGAGGCCAAAGAGCTGTATAATCCAACTGCAGATCTGCTTTAAACTCTGAAATAAGTTTTTAAAGAGAGAGGTAAAAAATGCTAAAGCTTTCAATGTACGTAGACAGAATAAAGCACAATTAAATTAACTATTTGGCAATATCCTACATCAACAGAACTGATGTAGATGGCCTATTGACTTATGACTGTGACAACATGGCCATGAGTGGTGTAGACACAGAAAGTAGAAACCTTGTCGTGCCTTTCAATAGGATTTTAAAAAGTACTTTCATAATTTTAGCATACACTGGATTGTTATTTATTTCTATTATTTATAGCCCAAAATATAACTATAACTATCATATGCATGTTAACCTCTTCTCAGATTTGATCTGTAATTGAGAATAGATTTTATATTTGGATGCCTATATAATGCAGATAACTTTTCTGATTAAAGGCAAAGAAAAACACTTACTATTTATTTTATGCTAACAGCTCTTCCTGGCATCTGAGCTCTGTCATGTTATGCAGTTTCCAAAGATGCATTATTAGATGGCTCTTACTGCAGAAAAGATGCACAAAAAGATCGGGCACAACCTGTAGCTGGAGAAAAGAGAAACAGAAACTAATGACTTCTTAAAAATGTTGTTACTTTTCCAGTACATGAACCCCATCCACCTAAAATTCTGGCCAGCACTGTCACTGCCAGGCCAACCTTTCCCTTCTCTTCT
>NW_010525476.1:0-51242 GCF_000687285.1 Phaethon lepturus | reverse complement strand
GAAGAGCAAAATAATCTCTCTGAGCTGGCAAAGGTGGTGTAAGGCTTGTATCACAGGATACAGAGTACTGCATCTGGGAGGAAATGATGTGAGAATTAATGTGACCACAGTTAACTTGCTGCTGTTTCAGGGTTAGATTGTATTACTTTGCCTCTCTTTTTTCATTTATATATTTTCATTTGTTGTCACACTCTCAGCAATGCATTTTGACAAATAAATTCATTCTATAACTCAGAATTAAAAAAATTGAACTTGACTTTACCATAGCAAGAGTCACTGCCAGATGAGATGTTTGGGCTCAGAATCTCTTATGTCCAAAGACAAATTCCTATTTCACATCAGGATAGGGAAGTAGACAGTTCCTTTGATAGATCATTTTAATTCCATGCATGCACTTTTTAAGAATCGGTTTTCATTTCACGTGTAAGAATGTCATTCAATGATGAAATTCCAAAGCTCTAAGCTGTGAAGACTGTTTTCATGGAAACTGTTGTAGCTGATTTTTCTTTAAAATTTTTTTTTTCCAAGTGAACACATTCTCTTATTTCATGGTTAGTAAGATGAGCCAGACAATTCAAAATTTTAACTAAAAACTCAAAAGATACATCTACATACCACTCCAGTGCCTCTCTGAAAGAATAATAGGAGGAGAAAAAGATCTGGTTTATATGCATAACTTCATCTACCCTATGGATGTAAGGAAAATGCTAATTCCTCAAGAAATTTAATGAAATGCTGAGTCCTCAAAAGTTCAATACACACAGGAAAAAGTATGGATAACACTATCCTGTATCAGTCCAGCTTTCCTGGAATGCGGAGTTTAACTCAAGAAAACTGAGGCAAGCAGAGGTTGTGCTACTTTAAAAGAAAAGTCTCAAACTTTTCCTTAGGATATTATTTCACTTAAATAACAACTAAGCCTAAAGCGAAAACATCAGCCTTCCCAATTAAGGGAATCTGACGCTCCTTTTTGTTGAGATCACAAGATAACACTAGGCAAAGGCAAAATTTGGGAAAGTAAGAAGCTGTTAGTGGGGCATCTTTAATGCAAGTATTTGAAAATGTTATCAAGAACAGTAAGAACCCAGTACTGCTTGCAAAAGAAATGAGTCTGTCAGCGAGTAACTTCCAGATACAAAAAGAAAGAGCACTTATTTATCCCTCTAACAGTTATACTTCAGTGAGAGAGAACATACATTAAATGCTATAAGTACCTGATAATTCCAAGATACAGTTTACTGCAAGTGTCATAACAAACAAACAACGACCACTTCTGCAAATTCTCATATGGCCTTCTAATTCTGGAATTGCTGTTGTGAAATAAGCTACATATTACTATACTACATTGTTAAGAATATATGCTAAACTAATTCAAATGGAAATTTCACCTGTAGGTATAAGGTATAAGGCTATATGTTCCTTAAAGCTATTGCTACTATTGAAGTTATCTTCATGGCAGCTTTGCAGATTTTTCTCCAATACTTTTTTACGTTTAACATACAGGTTTTCCCCCTAAATCTGTGCATTGATAAAAATATTATTCTAATTAGTATAAGGTCGTCTTAGCTTAAAATGTTTCTTCACTTATTTAATATCTGTGCTACTAGTTACTGGGGGGGAAAAAAGCGTGAAGAAAATAATGAAATCATAGGAAATGAATAGGAAATAGTGAAAGTTCGTTAATTATGAGTTGTGGTTTATGCTCTCTATTCCCTCTCCTCAGCAGAGAGGCATCCAGCTTTTCCCATGGTCTTATTCCCTTGATAATTTTTGCTCCATATGCACTGACTACAAGAGGTGGTATGTAATCCAGCTGGTTCCAAGCTGTGTCCTCCAACTGGGCAGCCAATTACATATGACAATTAGTAATAGAGCAGATATAACAGCACAGATTACTCTTATGTATACATTACAGTCTTTTCCTCATTTGGGTATTTCAATTTGTCTATTTTTCTCCAGGCAAGAGTTTTCAAGAAAATTTTATAACCTTAGTGTCTTTAAAAGTCTTACTTCTCTGACATATCTACCTAAAATATGTCAATAAATTCAGAAATTGTTAGGAAGTGCTGACAGATTAACAGATAACGCACCACTCTTTTTCTGAAGAAGGCAGGCTAAAAGTTTAAGAAAAACAACCTTGTTGAAAATTCACCAATAAACTTCCTATATTCCGAGGATACTTTTTTTGGTCCAGTTGGTCATGAATTTATTGATAAGAGCAATAAAATTGAAGATTCATTTTCATGCAGATATCTGATCTTTAATAACATAAAACATTATATCTGGTTGTAAAGTCTTCGGTCTTTTGTTTTTGCAACCCTAGTATCATTTATATGTGTGTATATATATGTGTATATATATAATCTCTGTCTAGAAGGAACTAACAGAATCTTCCATGACGATTAGAGTGTGGAAAAATTTCCTGGAGAAAACGTATATATTCAGTATGCTGGAGCTTTATTGCAGTGATAGTTGGTTGAAGGGAAAGCTGTTTTGAGATCAAGATTTCCCCTAACAGACAATGTTGGTAAATGGCACCGTATCTGTGAACTTAAAATTTCTCTAGACTTCCTCTACTAAATAAATGCAGACCATTTGTTAGCCCCCTCTCAAGATCCGTTTCATGGCAAGTTTCATTCATTGCTCTTACGTGTTGTTTTCTTTACTGCTTTACCTCTCTTAATGTAACTTACTTCACAACCCACAAAGGCTGATATCAAGTGTGTTGTGTTACAGAGTTAGTGCTCTTACTATTTCTTGCCACTGTATTTTCAAAAGATTTCTTAGAATGTTTCCCATCTTTCTCGTCTTCTGCAGTACTTTTGTGTTAACATTTGGTTGCTTTCCTGCCTGGCCAGTGTGCAAACATTTTTGCTCATAGCCCTGACTTGGTGTCATTCTCCGGGTTGACAGTTGTCAGAGAAGATTGATGATCAGTGGCACTAGGGTGTCTATCAAGTTTTTGATGGTCTTAATTCTACACTACTGAACACACAGGTCTCTGTTGTATAATCCTTATTAATATTGATTATTGCATTGACTCTCTAGCATTTCTTATATAAAGTTTTGCTTCTGTACATGCTAGGAAGTATTTTAGTCTCCACAGCCTTGAGCAGATCAGTTCTTACCTCAATTCTAAGCCTCACTGGGATTAAAAAAACTAGACACTTCTGTCCTTACCACACTGAATGTTTTAAATATTGCATTAAGTATTCAGTAGGACAGGGAATGCAATTTGTATCTATTCCTGTCCAGGGGAATGCCATAACCATTGGGCTATTGGTCACTTTGCGTGTTTCTGCCCTAGAGTACTTAATTGTTTGGGGAAAGATTCAATGTGAAAGACTGAGAGCAACTCCACTAATCTCCCCTCTGATAATATTTTCTGAGAAATAGTGGCAAATGGAATGTACAGCTCCCTTTTCCAGGGCAAGTCAGACTCGTGTTGTGGGGAGAAATAACCCAAAAATCAGAACCAGACAGAGACTTGTTGGCTGTGTGGTTGATGTGACCCATTGACTTCCAGGTGTATGATGATCCTGTAAGTTCATAAGAGCAAATATCAGCTACCTCAATTTATTTTTGAAAACAAAATTACCTCTGGAAACCAAATTTTGCGGGAGAAATGGTTCTCAGTTTAAGCACCCTTTCTCTCTTTACACTATGCTGGTGTTCAGGCTTTCGAGAATATGGCTGACATTTATTCTTAAATTTTCAGTCTTATGTGATTGAAGAAACTTTCTGTGCAATTTTGCTTTTAAGCTCTCATAAAACAAATCCTAAAACACATCCCTGTGGGGTGTACTTTTTGCTTGGAAAAAGAAAAACCCAGTAGGATAACAACTGAAAAAGTCAATTACATTTAGGTTCGTTCTGAACCATTATGATACAAAGTTGAATGTAGTTTAGAAAAATTGCTGAGAGAAATTATTTTGAATTTCTGGATGAGGAAAATTCTACAAGGAGAGCCTCTAAGTGCGCATGGGGAGGAAGGGGAAATCTACTGAATATATAGAAACTGCTGCCATTGCAGGCAGTTCTAGAACCAGATAGGGCTGAAAATAGGAAAGTGGGTCGTGTATGCTTCTCTTTGATATTATGCTCTTATCTGCTGTTGATCCCAACCAGAAGTATAAGAGAAGATAAAATGGTCTGACTTGGAAAGGACACACTAATGCTTTTTATCACCTCTGATGGGAGTTACACGGCAGTAGTCTTCTAGCTTGTTTGGATAATTCCTGTCAAAAATTTCTGAAAAATTATGCTTCTTTGAGCCATTCTGAGATGCATTAAACTTTTGTCCAGCTCAGTACAGATTTCTTCCAGTCCATATCTCCGATTAGTAGTCATGAAAAATGACTATTTCTGACTTACATAGAATGATAGAGAACTGCTGAATGTCTGAATTTTTCTTCTACATTAAAAGGAGTTCTGAATTTTTAGGCTTGCTAACTTTTATGTACTGTATGCCACTGTAGTCACTGAAGGCACACAGTATTGTACCTCAAGAATTTTAAACTATAGATTCATCACCATATAAATGATTTGGTACAGGTAACCATTTATTAAGACACTTTGCATTTGACGGAAGGGGCTAAAAACACAAAAGACTGTTTTCACATTGTGAGTAAACCTTTGGTATGCTAATTTTATATATGCAAGTGACAAAATTGTGATCTGCTTTCTCCCCATGGGACAGAATGAGAATATATAATTCTGTCAGAACAGATGTGTAAATGAGGTCATTTAAACTTCAAGAGTGCTCAGGCACTTTGATATGAGTTCTCACACTATACCAAATGAAATATAACTACGTTTTTTTTTTAAACACTGGACGCAAATTTAGTAACTATTCTGATTTGGAACTACCACCAAGAGAATCTGGAATTCTGGAAGGAGAATGAAAATTCAGATTAGTGGAAAAGAAATTTTAATCACAGAACAGACTTTTTCTTATCAGGAAAGATCCCAGCTTCTGTATTGGATCTAACAAACAGGTGACTGCAAGGGAAGTTGATTCAGCTCACCTATCCACTAAAAAGATAACACATTAAAATATTACTGTCAGACCAAAGACCTGATCTAAACCACTGTGCAACTGCACAGTGGTTTGATCCAGTGCCAGAGAAGCCTCACCGGACCTGAGGGGAGTGCGGAGGATGCTTCTGTTCTGGGGGAATTCTGTAGTTGAACCAGCTGAAATACGAAAAGAAATGGCACACTTTGGAACCATGCTGGAGGATAAGGCTTGCTTAGCAGGGAAGGCCTGCCTTCTTTTAGTTTTCATTAGATTACGCTATAGATAGAATGTCATTGCCTCAAAATAGTGGTGTCTATTTCTGTGGGTCTTTTAAAAATTGTTTTTCCTCCAAGTTTTATTGTAGAATGTACATACTTAAATCTCATCATCATAAATAATGCGATTCCATTTACTAATTTACAATTGCATTAAATAGCAGTTAGTTAAATAGCAAGTAAAAGCAAGTGCAGAAGCAAACACAAAGTATACTAAGCCAGAAATACTCGATAACCTTCTAAGCACAAAACTGTGACATTTCACTTTGAAGTCAGTTAAGGACATTTTTTATCATTCTGTCTACAGAATGGTGTGGGTTTTGGTTTTTTTTTTGTAAACTGATAGGGGTGTAATATTTTCATCCCTGTTTCTTGGAGTCACTGTTGAATCATTACTTGTGGCTCTACTAGACAATCCCAAGTACTAAATACTTCTGTCAAATGCCTTTTCTACAGCTCAGACTTGTAAAGTATCTATCCACTCTACCAGAACCAGAAAGGATAGCCTGCAGAAAATAGACTATGACAGTTTGATTATTGATTTTATATAAAAAGGCAGATTATAATAATGAAGGTTAGTTTACTATTGTCAGTGTCCTTCATAGACCTGTGACAAAACAGGTTTAACACTCAAATAATAGGAAAATCCAGTAGAGAGCTTCATTGCAGTTTATATTAGTGTGATATGATTTGATCCTACAGTTGCAGTCACAAAACACCTGAGCCATGACACTAATGATTGCATTCTCTGCCCATTAATGCTAATGTGTATATTAATGAATCTCCTTTCTCTCTGATCACTGCTCTGAAAAGAATAAAGGAAAGATACCATGTTTCCTAGTACAAGACCATTTAAAAGAGTGAAATTGCATACAAAATCTGTTAATGCATTTATATTTTTTTACTAGACTTACGTCTCTCAGTAACTAACACAAATGCCCTCGTGTGTTCTGTAATAAGACCGTCTTTAAAAAGAGTAGTTACATATAAAATGTGTTAATACATTCTTTTTTCACCAGCCATATGTCTCAGCAGCTAACATCCATGCCCTTCCACTTTTATGTTACATATTTCATGTTCAGAGTTTCTTTTTCTTAGACCTCAGGTATGAACCTGTCCATAATCAGTGCAAAAAAAGAAACTAAATAAATAAGAATTACACTTCAAACTTTTGCTCTTTGAATTGTATGTGGTGCATACAGAGGAAGCTGCCAGTCTGCCACAGAGAAGGGCAAAGACTGCATAAAATCCCAGATAAAAATGTCTATCACATTCAGCTCAGGTGGTCATTTAAGATGAAGAGGGAAGCTACATCAGCATAACAGTGTGAGGAAGCCCACCCGCGGTTTGTGAGTCTGCGCTGCACTGATTGAGACACTGGGGAACTCAAAGTCATTCAGACACAGACACTGAGATTCATCAATTAAATATCAGCCATTCAAACAAATGTAATGAAAACAAAGCTTTATGTGGCTAGATTCACATTTCGCTGTATGTTTTCTCCATGACTGCTTCTCTTTACCAAGATGAATAAGCACTTATGACTGGGAAAACTTGGAGCTAGAAAAACATTTTCAAAGTCATTTATAAAAACTGTCGGAATTCACACTCCTGTCTGACAACAGCATAGAAAAGGCACCAAAATAAAATGGACTCATATCTACTGTGATTCTTTTTTATTTAATGCTGCTGTTGAAGGGGCTAAGGAAGTATTAAAAAATTCTGTAATATTTTACAGATTATAAGATTAAGAAATAATTAAAACCAGAGTAGTCAGGTATTTTGTATTTATTAATTGTCCTAATAATTTGACTAACTCCATATTTATAGAATTTGTATTATTGGCTTACATTTCAGAAATGTGAAAACATATTTCAGGTTTATTCTCACATTTCAGAAACATTTTAAGCATTGTGTAACACTTATGTAATCATTATTTATTGCAAATTACTTATACGAATCTCGATCTGATGGTGACGCATTTTTAAATGAAGAGAATTTTGCACAAATTATATTTTAAGAAGTGTTTTGCATGACATAAAACAATGTAATTCTTCTGTCTGTAAAACAAATGGCTATTCTTTTTAAATTCTCTTTGCTGGTTTCCCTACCCCTGCTGTAATTTTATTAGTTTGTAACACATTGCTCCCAGGATAGCACCAGATGGATCTGAATATATGATGGCTTTTTAACAATAGTCTGTCATCAGTGACTGCTCCACTAAGTGCTCTTTCCTTCATTCAGAAGTTAAATGGACTCTTAAAGCATGAGAAAAAATACATATGCATCTGTTATTATGTGAGCATTATTAAGATAGAACATGCTAAGAATCAAATAAATTACAGTAAATCATATGAATACAGTTGTTTGCTTAAATCTAAGAGGACACAGATTTCTTTTTAATGCACTATGGACATCTGCCCCCACTATAGTATATTTCTTTACTGCTTTTCTGTCATAGACAGTTTTTGCTGTCGCATTTAGCAGCAATGAATAGCCACAGTAGTTGTTTCACTATGCATTAAACTATCTGTCATATGTGAAAGCTGGCAATTTATCCACCTGAAGCAAAGAATTGCTTGCCTCTCTGCACAGATGTGCATGCAAAATAAGCTATCTTCACTTACCAAGCTTGATCTCCTACCAGAAGGAGGGTGGTCTTTTGCCAAAACGGAAATGAAAATGAATTTCAAGGCTCCAGAAGGGATAACATTACATCTCTTTTTGTCTTAAATTATATTAGCAGAAATACCTACTAATTTATTTTAAGAAGCTTTTTGAATTGAAGCCCAGAAAGATCACCTGCTTAAATAAGTATCTTTGATACAACAAATGCACTGCATTTTGAAGATATTGAGATTTCACATGGAAGACACTGTTAATTGAGCATCTTGCCTCCTCCCATTTTCCTACTAACAGAAATAGTAATATTTCTGCCTACACAAGCAATGCTAAGCAGTTTATCAAAATGCAAGGAGCAGGTGCAGTACCTGGTGGCATAATTTTTCAGGATAAATAAATAGTACTCTGAAATGATGAAACTTGTCCCATCAGGCCCCAGTATCTAATATCTAAGCTGACTTCATTTCCAAAGGATATATTGCCTTGTGCTAAAGAATCCTCTTATTTAAAGAAATCTACAGAGATGCAAGGAATATTTTGGGATACACTTTTACTGCAATGATTACTAGGACAGGGATAGAATGAGAGAGTCTTCTTTACACAGAATAAACTAACTCCATCATCATTTAAAAATATGCTCCTTCTCAAACGGTACCTTTATGGTACCATAGAGATATCTCCGATAAATATACAAAATCTTCATTCACTGTTTCTTCGGTATACAACAGATGCAAATCTGCTGTGGATGTGCACCCTAGATCTGGCGTTGTGCTAGAAACATCAGCTGGTGCCATGCCCCAGCTCAGCTCACTCCATAGAAATAAATCAGGCTCTATGGTTTGTAGTGAGTTGATTTTGATTGGTTTGGGTTTTGGCTTTTCTACCCCCAGAGTATATATTTACTTAATAGCAAAACAGTTCTCACTTGTTTTCTGCAGATTCTCCCTGGTTCCATATAAATCATCACACAAAGCCAGCTTAGTCTGGGAATTCTGGTTGAAGGAACTGCTACGTCAAAACCATAAAACGTTCTCTTAGCCCTCACAATCCCTCACCAGAGCCTTCCCTCTAAATGACTTTGGGAAGTCAGATGAGCCCTGCAGTGTGGTCTGGCACTGGAAATTATTTTTTCTGGTGACCACCTCAGAACCCAAATCAGTTTATACAAACCATTTTGTTGTCTGGTAAAGGTCGTGAGAAGCGATCTGCCAAATGGCTGAATTCATTGTTATCTAATACTACTTTCCAACAAGATATTTCTTACTCTACCAAGGAAATAAATTCATGGCTAAGGAGATGACCCACCTGGGTAGTAGTTAGTAGTTTTAGTGTATTCTACATTGTTCTTCTACTTTGTAGTCTCACAGTTGTGGAGTACTTTATGTAAGTAATTTTTGAAATTCATCCAACAGACACACATCAAATGTTATAAGAAAAAGGAGACTTGACTAGGAATACTTTTTTTGATCTGATTTATAATAAAATGCTTGAAGAATTATAAGAGGAGTTTAAAGTGGCTTGATGTGGCTCTATTGAAAAGTATCGACAGCTGGACTTGATTTTCTGTTGGGTATTTTTTTAATCACTGAATTTTACTTCCATTGCACTGTTGCCTTTGATCCAAAGTATTCAGCATTGAATGCCTCTGAATATGTCATTTAAATTTTAAAATAAGATCACTGTGAAGTCTGAAAATTCTTTTGCTGCATGTCTTAAATTTGACTTTTTATGACAATTACTTGTATGGACATGACAGGTAATAAATGACTCGTGCTGTATTTTTATTAGGCTTTAAATAGCTGAAATATATCGCTAGCTTAAAAAAGTATTTCTTAAAACTAAAGGGTGAGCAGGTCCATTTACTGTGCTGGAAGTGCACTGTGTTATCACACTTTGGGAGAGCTTGGGAAGTGACCTTGGGATTCTCACACAATTCTCCTCTGAGAGCCGGTTCTGCACTATCCTTTCCACCATGGTTTTTACATCAGATTTATGGACAGGTTGATAAAAAGTAAGTACTCCTGGTATGATGTACTGGCTTTGGTTGTATGAATGAAGGCCACGTAGATCAGTGGGAGTCTTCTTGCAATGGATCTGTGGGATCAGATCCATTTCTAGGGACAGGGAATTATCTTCAGTGTTTAGAAGTTGTAAGCTACTTGCAAAGATTCTGAAGTTGAGAAAGAAAGGTCAGGCTCTGAATTTGCATGTACTCCAAAAGAAGAATAAACATATTTCACAACCTCTACAACTCCTTAGTTTCCACAGATGTAGATAAAACTGTGTGGTGTTAGTGATGCCATGAAAACAAATTTCTTCAAGAGTAACTGGCAACAGAGCAGCTAAAATAAAAAGTAGTTTAGAAAGACTTAAGAACACTGCTTAAGCAATAAGTACTAATGTTTCTTTTGACTTCTAGACATTTCTTTCTTCCTCTTTTCTACCAGTTTTCATGGAGCCAAGACACATTTCCAATATACGTGCACACTTGTGATTGAGATGTTTCCCAGACTAGTGTCAAAACTTTAATTTTTCATATCAAATAACACTCTACTATTATTTGCTATATAAACATGAACAACATGTTAATTAAATACAAAACCTTTTGCAGATAATTGGTAAATTAAGACAGTGGTTTAAACCATCAAAACCGTGAAAGGTTCATTTAGGTATAGAGGTCTGTATATGATAACATTCTTTGCAAAGAATTGAGAGTCTCATCTTTCAAAGGCCAGCAGGTAAATTGTGAGAAGTACAAGTTTAATTGCTTTTTTAAACAATACTCAAAGACTCCTCTTTCAAATTCTAAAGGCAAACTTTGGTATCTTCTTTCTAATTACAGTCATTGGTGATATGTAACTATAAAAATGCCAGTCTCTTAGTTTGTCCCTTTTTCTGTTCAGTGTCACAGCTGATCACATGGTTTTCTTCATTGTTACTGAGCCCAGATAAGAAAAATTGGCTTATATTCTGTATTGATTCTGCATTAATACAGCACTGGAAATGCCCTCAAGCAGTTTTACAATTTGGTCTTCTGTTATTGTCAGCAACCACATAAGCTCAGCCTCTGAAATATTATCAAAATTTATCTTATTCTTATTTTGATCTTCTTCTTTTCTTCATAATTCATATTGTTTTTCCAAGATTTATTTTCTGATGTTTTGCAGTAATTGTCTCATGATGTCAACACAAATATAAGAGGCTTTATTGCCAGCAATGTGAGAAGAGCCATATTCAACTTCCCATTGCCAGGAAGTATTGGTAATGAGCAGTTGGGACGGGGGTGGGGGAGGAGGTGAAGCCTGTCAGCTTTAATTTAATCTTTTTAATGGAATCTATTGAATGGTAGGACCTATGTACCATGGCCTGTGATGGCCACTAAAACAGCTGTTTACTGTAGTTGAGCTTGATTCATTATTAGTAATTTAGGTTCAGGAGAAAGTGGTACCTTTTAGAGTTTTTGAGATTATCCTGGAATAAACAGGGTAATGACTTCTCTAAGCCACTGTAAAAGATCAAGGTGACAAATCAACGAAGGACTGAAAAGAGGGCTTTAGAGAGACTCTGGGCATGTAAGCTAAGAATGCCTTATTGAAATAGAAAGGAGTAAAATGCTTCTTTGAAGTTTTGGTTGGTTTGTGGTGGTGGTGTTTTGGTTTTGTTTTGGGGTTTTCTTTTTTTTTACTTTTTTTTGCCAAGCTTAGAGCCAAAAGGCAAAAAGCTATAAACATTTAGAGATCAGTAATACAAAATTTCTTGCTACAGAAAATCTTGGTAAGGGCTGAATCAGATGCTACAAGTTACCTGTGATGAAAAGGCTGGGGAAACACCATGCACTGGAAAGCTGTTGATTGAAGACCTTAGAAGGAGGATTTTTCTGAATAAAGTATCTTAGAGAAATTTGGAGAGAACTGAAAGGAAGGAAATGAAGTTCCATTTGTAATGAGAGACAGTGTATGTCATGGTTTTTACAATTTTTCAGTAGTGCAAAATAGGAGTGGGAGATAAAAGTAACATATATATATATAAAATATGTTTGTGTGGTAGGGAGTTCTTTGAAAATATCAATATATGATCATGATGTATATTCTAAATTGATGTAACCAGCAATATGAGAGTAAATTTAATGCTCTAAGATTGTATAATTTCTTTTTCCTAGAGCTCTTAAACATTTTCAGTCTTGAAACAGATACTGGACAATTCAATGGACTTGCAAAAGAAAGAAAACAATAGATGACAAAAACCCTATTTTGATCCCTGCTAATCATTACCATGCAGCATTTTGTTGCGGTTTCATGCATGAAATTTTTGACTTTTAGAAATAAAGTTGTTGTGGTGAAGAAATGTAAGGAGAGAGCATGCTACATTCCCCAGCAGAAGATACTTAAGTAGGAGGTTGCTTACTTCTTTCAAAAAAGACATTTTCTTCTTTGTCACTTATAAAGTAGCGCTTTGTTCTGATAGATTGTCATTGCCTTATACATTTTTGTACATGCATTGATTCCTGTGGCTTAGTAATTCCAAGGAGAAAGGTGAAAGTAAACAAATACCCATTTGTCCCAAAAGTGAAATAATGAACTGGAGAGAGAGCATCAGATGCTAGAAACCAATAACTATTTGACATTTAAACAGGCGTGTTATTTTTCCTTTTACACTGCATAGCTCTTACCAACATAATATTTTGATTTCTGGCCCTACTTCGTTCAGTATTATCCCTATTGCTCTTCAATTTTCTAAAAATTAATTTCTGAGAATCTCTTTATTCCTCAGCATCTGCCCACGCAAAGTGGCTGTCAGTAAGAAGTGTTCAATTTCATTTCAGATGCTTCCACGGTGCACCTCCACATTCCCCTTAGATACCGTTGTTTCAATTCCCTTTCTCCACCAGCATTGCTGAAACGTAAGGAAATAAAACACAGCAGCGGTGTTAGGATTTTCTTCTACTACATTTTTCTTCATAATTTCTGTTTCTTTCTTCCAAATGTCCTCACTTTGTGTTGAACAGTCAGAACACTGAAGTAATCTTCTTTAAAAAATGAATGAAAACTAATAGACACTCTGAACCAGCTGCTGGGCAAGCGACGTATGTTTCAGCGCTTTGTACTAGAATGGATTTGTGCTATATTTGTACTATATGCATTCTACTTTTAGAGTTTTTACTGTTTGTTTAGAAAGGCCTGAATGCTTTTTTTCCCTTGGTGAATACAAGTGTGTTAATTAATCTGACTTTTTTTTTTTCTTGCCCCCTCCTCTCATTTTCTGTCTCAGTCACTAGTAACACCAGGATGTTGCTCCAGTGAGCTGTCGCCCACGTTTGTCCTGTGTGCATGCTAAAACTCCCACTGTAAAACCACAAACATTCTGCTTCTACTGTGTCACTTTCTGTTCACTGCTACACTGACAGGGATCTCGTTGCTTGAAGAAGTGCTGGGTTTAGGATCCGTTTTATGGTATTGTATTATGCCTACGATCAAAGAATCATATTAAGATATTACCTGCTATAGCAGAGAACTAGGATTTTTGTCAAAACATTTATGCCATAGCAGAGAATTAGGATTTCATTAAAACCTTTAATATTACCTTTGTTTTTCAGTGGCATATAAAGTAACGTTCTGAATTGCTTTCTCAACTAGACAATTATCTAACATTTACAGATATCTGTGATTGACTTTACTCAACATAGTCTAGCATATGGCACCCTTTGAGATTACAGATCTATGCTAAAATTCTGATGTGAAACTGCACTAAAGGGGATAAACCAAGCACCTCCTTTTCCTCTCTCATAGAGGATAGTATCAATGTTCAGGCTTCCAGCTTCGTCAACAGTTATGAGAGTTTTTCAGAAAAATAATCCTTCTCCTTCCTAAATCTGTCAGACGGAATGGTGATAGAAGCTAAAAAAATGAGTGGGAATGAAGAGCTCCTTAATCTCTCTCCCTCTTCCCTTGTCAATCCCCCCTCACCCTCTTACAAACTTGTTTGATCATTCATTACAAGTTAAAAAATCACAAACTTTTACCTTCAGGTCATAAATAAATTAAGATCTACAAACATGTAGGAGGGATTCAACACTGCTTATTATAATGTCACCTTTTTCTACTTCAAATTCCTAAACTTATTCTGTTTTTGAAGTTGCTAGACTACTTCATCCAAAGAGGCAAACTAAATTCCAGCTGCATTTTCTGCATGGACAATTAGTGGCATTTTGAGTGTTAAATTCATATTTTCCTTTGTAATTAAATATCTTGATTCCATTTATGCATTCAATAAACAAAAAAAAAGTCATTTATAATCAACAATTTTCTTTAGAATGATTATATACTTTTGTATAACAAATTTACTAACCTGATGTTCCTCTACTGAAGTTTCATGTAAATAAAAGAATCTATTTCAGAAGCAGGTGCAAACGGAAGCATATGTATGTCATCATGTGTGTATGATCCTCAAAGAACAGAACAAATCCTCTTCTGGATAATTCTACTCTTACCATAGTGTGACAGGGATCCCTACATGACAACTTTCCTTTTGGTGGCTTTCCTCTTCCTTCATAGTTTCTTGGGTTATTCCATTGATGCCTTCAAACTTTTATAAAGGACAGAATTTCTTCATTTAATAGATTTCCCCCCCCCTTTCCCATCTGTTTTTCTGACTACCTTAAGAGGAAGGAAAGGAAGATTTCCCCCCCCCGCCCCCGCAAGCAAGAACAACGGTGTTTTTACCAAGAAATTTTGGACTCAGAAAGAGGAGAGTCCAGTGAGTTACTAAATCTTTTAGATATCTCTATTTCCTATATAGCCTTTTACTTTTTAGTAAAAGATTCTCTGAACCCAATAAATAATACTCTGTAACTATATATTTGCAGTTGCTCACTGAGAAGAGCTACATCTCCAAGAGGCCTTCTTAATGTTCATGTTTTATAGAATAAGTTCAATTTATGCTCTAGTATTTGGTTACAACTCACATTTTATTTAAATCTGAAGTGGGTAAATGATCTGGAAGCTGTACTTATCTAGCAAAGGTGAATGTCACATGAATCTGCTGGATCATGAGAACTCCCCGAGTTTGCAGTTGCAAAGCTCTATATTATATGCATCCACCTTCTAATTGCTACAAAAAGGGGGTTTGGAAATTCTACTGCTACAAACTGTATTTGGGAACAATGTGGTTTTTCCTTAGAGAGAATCTATTGCATTTTTGTTCTTGAGGATATTAAAGGTCTCTAATGATCTCTCAAAACTAATACAGGGCAGCTAATTATCTCCTTGAAATAGTCTCATTTCAGCTTTGTTGAAGTACATGGAGTTCTTACTGTTACCGGTAAGAGGACAGGGAAAAGACATCCGAGATGTTGCCCAAGAGAAATGCATATTTACTAGTGCTCTTCAGTCAGCTGCTTTGATTATATGAGGAAATGTTCCCTGCAGGTGAATGATTTGTTATTAGAGAGGAAGAAATGGCCCTTTGTAGTACCCTGTAAATCAGGAGAGATATCTTTTGTTTGATTTTTAGTATGACTGTTTAGTTCTGTATATGAGACTGACTACTGGGTCCTGAATACTTGCAACAAAACCAAACAAAAAAATGGGGTTGAAAATCCAGAGAAAGGGAAGATGGACGTGTGAAACTCACTCACTTACTCTTACCTTCCTTTAGCTCTTTAACTTACCCAACTTTGTTTAAAACAGGCAACCTGCCATTTTTCTGCTCCATTCTGAAATCACACACAAATCCTCTCAACTAAATTAATCTTATAGAAGCTAAATTAACATTGACCCTTCCTTGGCCTCAGCCAACAGAAGACCATCAAATAGCATATAAACTACCTTTATCAAGGATGAGTTCTTTCCGGCCCAGACTTTTGTGCCTTATGCCTAATCTTTCATCTTCAGCATCAATATATTTCTTTTATTGTCTCAATTAGGACAAAAAATACCCAATAGAGCTACCCTGTACACTAGGTGTTTTACACATGCATGAGAATTGAACAAGTGGAAGGTAGTAAATGAAGTCCCCTGGAGGCTGTTGAAAGTTGGCTGCTGGTGCTATCTTTCAGGATATCACCAAGCCACCAGTATACAGTGCAAATAAAACGAAGACAAATTTCCCTTCACTTTTTCTGCCATTCTTCATTCATTGTGTCTTTTGAAAAGACGGTGAGAGAAAGTGAGAAAATAGTTCTCCTGACAGATAACAATTAAGGTGAGCACGACCAAGAAGTTATTTTTTGTTCTATTCTTTGAGTAAACTTACTTGCTTTAGAAATAAAACTTTTGGATTCTCTGTCCTTACACAAATGTTGACTGTAGCATCAGATATCAAATTATTTCTGAAGATTTTTTCTTTAAAACAAAAGGCTGACATCTTTTAACTTGCAGCAGAGAGTCAGAGTGAACCAAAGTTTATTCTATACATGACAGTAATAGCTAGAATTAATGTTACAGTAAAATTTACCCAGATATATTAATGCCTAATACCTGATTATTATAGAACCAAAAGTACGTGTTACCTAATGTGAATAAATGAATATTATTATTATTAAAATCGTGCTAGTATTACATAAAGTAACTGCTTGTGGTGTTTAGTCATCAGAGTTAGGAACAAAAGTGACTCTAAGAACCAGATTTTTGTTTTATTATTTTCCTTCTTCTCAGACTGAATCTCATTATATCAAGTTTGAGTTTGATAATGCTCTTAGAGATGCTGTCAGGAATACATCCCAATTTGCCCTGTAAAACTGGCTAATACACATTTGTATGTGAAATGCAGAAGCAGATCTTACAAGATACAGACATCTAAAAATAGGGTAGATAGCACTTAGTGTTACATGCATTATTTATGGCTTTCATTTGGCTTTTAATCGTGTAGATTTTGTGAATTGTTCTGGACTGATATGTCTGGAGCATCTAGTTGCTTTATATGCAGAAAACAGAAGAGCTGCAGAGCAGCAATATGTGGGGAAAGGAACATTCTTCAGTTTTGCAGGATTAAGCGAGAAATTAGGAATAAAATGAAGCATTTGACCTCTGAGTAACAAGAGGCACTTTGGTCCAAATCAGATGAAAATTTGTCAGCAAGAAGAGATAGTCTTTCTGTACAAAAATGAAGCACTGTGCATTAGAGACCTGATCCAATTGGTCTTTCCAGAGATTTCCGGACATTCATGGTGGGATCTTGAAGATGACCTCTGTGGTTTTGCACTTTAGTCAGGTTCCAAGAGCTGCTTTCACTTGGGCTGCCTTGTTCTGGTTTTTATTCTGTTTGAACTATTACATGACATAAAGTCACAACCTCTTTCTCACACCAAACATGTCTGTTCTCAGTCAGGTATGTCCTCAGCAATCCTGTCTTGTAATTGAACTATTTAATGACCCTTAAGACTACTTGAAAAACCTAAATAATAGGTATGCCCTTGATTTAACATAATTAAAAAATAAAAGTAAATTACTTTCCTTCAAAATCTCATGCCTTATTTTGAAGCTGGACTTAAATACTGTTTAGAGGTAAGGAAATGAAATGGAAAATTCTGCAATCCTTTTTAGTGTCTCTGGCAGTCTTCCAGACACAAAGCCCAAAGCCAAATATTCATTTTACCAATATTTTGTTTGGAAAACATGCTTTAAGCAAATTAATTCACTTTAACTCTGGAACACAATAATGTGTGGCTGCTGATGTTGATTAGAATAAATATTGCGCATTTGAAACATAAAAACCTTGTCTGTACTAACACATAGTTACTATACACTTACAAAAGAATGGAGTGGACCGACTTCAGTACTAAGAAACTTTAATAACTGTTGAGATTCCAACGTTAATGTAAAGTACTCAATTTCTATCTGTGTCCGATTATTCTCCATTGCGATTATGTGAACTTTTTTTTTACTTCTGAGAAATTAAATAAACATTTATTTAGATTCATCAAAATCCATGTTGAGAGGTTGAGTTTAAGAAGATAGAAGTCTCAGAGCAAAACTACTTTCTCTGATCCACTCTGAACAAATGGCAGGTCAGTTCTCTGATTTTCACCGTCACTTTGCAGAATTGCCTCTGATACAGGCTTGGATTTGACGTGCAATTAAGAACATCTAATGTCTGTTAGTGGGAGAATCTTACATTATGACGATCCTTAATCTAATTTTGAGAAGCCTTTTAACAAGAAAAAGTTTTAGAAAAGTCCAGGAAATAATTGTTATCACTGTGCAACTCTGTTTTGAAATTGAGTTTGAGGTATGGCTTCTCCTTCGGTGGTGACCCTGCTGTCCCTCTCCTGGACATCTGCTGCACATGTATGGACACCTCGGCTGGATCGGACATTCATTTAAATCAGTACCCACCTATGAAGTGAAATCCTGAGTTTCATAGCTTTGTCTAGGACCGTTTCAGTACATTTGGGTACAAAATCACTATTTTGATTTGTCTTGGACGTCGCTCTGTGTAAACCATGCTCTAAAATATCAGATTACTCACTGGGGTCAATCATTTTTGCCCCAGACAGGGTCAAACTCTATCCTCTCTACCAAAACCTAAACAGCAAAATGAAGACAGTAATGTGAATGCCACTTACCTCTAGCAGGTAATTAATATCCAGGTCCAAAAGACATCAGAAAGCAAGATCCTTTCAGATCCTTTTTTTTTTTTTTTCCCCCCCATGAAATTTCCATTAAAATTTCAAACATTAATATTAATTAGATATACTCCATTTACAGCAATAGATATCACAAACAGCAGGCCTGCAGTTATAACTGGACAGCTGAAACCCTGGCAAATGCCCTTCTCACTTATCTGAACAAAAGACTGTGGTTATCTAATATACACGGTACTTCCTGCAAGATTTTTATGCCTGGTTAAGTTCTTTCTGAGGATTGCTTAGCTACCTCTTCCAATGCTTTCATCATCAGATTGGCTAACTGTGACCTATAGGTACTTTTGTGGAAATTAATGATTGCTATCTAAGTAAAATGAGAACTTCTTTCCATTCCACAAGAATATGTAACAGGAAAGGCAAATTAAGTAATCTACAGAGTCCAGTATTTGTTTGAATATTACATTCATGCTTTAGATAAAAAGTTTCCATTTTAAGATTTACCTAGAAATTAAATGTGAGCTTTCAAAACAGAATATGCAAATGTAATCTTAATAATTTGAGACAGACCATTCTGTCAGGGTTTTTGTGCCTTCATGTAAATGTGCTTATGAATAAAATCCAGTGCAAGTGAAAACCACTATTTGAACATGGTATGATTCCAACATACCAATATACTGAACATATTGTTTTTTAAATATTTTTCCGTAATTGGTCAGCAGCTATTTAAGGAAGTCCATCTTTGCAGGAAACAAAGTCAGTCAGCAGAGGATACCATAAAGCCAGTAATGCTATCAGGACAAAGTAGGGCTCTTATCTCAAAGGGGTTGATTGATTGATAGTAATTTCATGGAAACAGTTATTTTTAGAAATTCAAATTAGCTTCCACTAAAGCTATTGCTTTTAATTATAAAAAAATAGATTTACTGAAATTGAACTTTTAACATGAGATTTAGCAAGGTGAATACTGAAACTCAGAAATAGTTTGGAAAATTCAATTTGCTTTAAAACTTTTATGTTGTTCTGATTTGAATAGATTCTTCCCTTTGAAATTCAAGCTAATACTTTGACCAACAGTAGTTTATATATTTAAATGACCAAGATTGAAATATAATTTCAAAGATAATTTGGAAAATGTGTTTACATGAATTTGTTTTGTGTTCTGAAATTTTTTGAAGTATCTTCTGCCTAAAATCTGGTTTTAGAAATTACATTTGAAATGTAAAGATGATAAATTTCTTTCCTGAACTACTCTATACATAATGATAGAGCCTGAAAAAGGCAGAATTAAGAAATAAAATGTTTTGGGTTTTTTAGTCATCAAAGAATACTTGAAGTACTAATTCAGACTGATGTTATGTATGATTGTCTGAAGCCCTGTTTATTCAAGCAATTTTCATCTATCCACATTTTTGTTTAAAATTAGAACAAAATAACTTTGCTTTTGAAAACACTTTGTTGCACACTTGTCTTCTCAAAGATATTTGTGCAATGGCTTTTTAGTTTTTGCTGTCTTTTTGAGAAAAGAAATTTCAAAGTTGTGTCTGTGGATAAGTGAAACACACAGGTGGTATATTTACACAGAATATCCAAAAGGTGGTTCTATGTTCATCCAGGATGTAAACCTCATTTTTGGAATTAACTAACCAGTGCCAAGAATGAAACACAGTATTAAATTCAGTACAATTATATACTAAGATTTTAGTTTTAAGATTTAATATATTAAACTTAAATTTTCATTAGTTAATACAGATTTTAAAAAACAGATGCAATAAAAAGGTAATTTGCAACTGGATTATTATTGTTTATGACTTCAGTACTGAGTTTTAAAAGGCATGATGTCACTGTAACCATATAACTATTGCTAACAGATTTGGTAATTTTCATTGCAGCATCACAGTAACAGAACAGTACTCTGCAAGGTGCTTGAATGTTCACTTGGAAAGATTATTATATGAACTTGAAAAAATATTTGGGTTTTTGGTTGCCTAATATGTCAACCGATTTGTTAGCTACTGGAAGAAAATAAACAAGTTCTGTATGTTTTCTGTTGAAGGAAATGTTTTAAGAGAGATTTTGCTAACACAGACAAGTCAAAGTGAACAGAAATTTCAAAACAGATATTTATAGAAGAAAAAGATCAAAAAGTTTTAACAAAAAAAAAAAAAATTAAAAATCACCTCCTTTCACCTCCTTTCTTTTTACTCAAGGAGTTTTTATAATGTACTGAACAGAGTGGCAAAAGCCTGAAGACAAAACATAGGTGTATGGTATCTGCAGATGACTCAGTACAGAGCTTTAGACGTTTATGAATATTTCTGTCAAATAGAAGCCAAAAAAAAGCTGAAATGAAAAATGCTTATTTGATTGTTTTCTAATGCACTCATTAGGCCACATGCAATGATGTTGTTTGTCACTAGATTCAGTGACAAGAGGTTTGGGCCAAGGTAAATCAAAAAGTGTGGGCAAAGTGTTTTTATGCTGTTGCAGTTGTCAAGCTGCACACAGAAAAGGGAGATGCCATTGATTCACTTTTCTTGGATTTTCAAAAATTATCTGATCAGCAAAAGCTCTTGAAGATATTAAGCTGCTGTGACACAGGGGGATTTTTTCACATGGAAGAAAAAAAGCACTTGAAAGTTAAATAGTAAATTTTCAGTATTCATTGTGGAGGAAGTAATGAGTTTGCATTGAGAGCGCCTATATTTGATCCATATTAGAATCATTTACGTCGGAAAAGACCTTTAAGATCATTGAGTCCAACTGTTAATCTAACACCGCCAAGTCCACCACTAAACCATGTCCCTAAGCATCACATCTAGATGTGATGTAAATCACTTGGAATAAAGTGAATAGTGAGAAGACAAAAGTTTTTTAATGATAAAATGAATGTAAAAGCAATGGCCAGTTGTGAAGTGCTGCATAACTTTGTGCTACAGAATATAAAAATTCATACTCAGATGAAGCACGTAACTGGTTGGAGAAGAACCTTCTTTTGCTTTCTTTAACGTGAAGTTTGTTTTTTTTAATTGAATCTAAAAATAATTTGGAAGATTGCTGCCTATTTAAATTTGTCATTGATGTGTAATGTTTAAGATCTTCAGTTGGCTGAATGGGAATTTTTAATCAAGAAATGCAAACAAACCAACTGATCACGAAAATGTCAGATAAAATTTAATGTTGATAAATGCTTAGTGAGAAAAAGCTATTCTAACTTTACATATTCAATAAAGAGTATTTTTATACTTACCATTCACCAATTAATTATAATACAACTGTGAAAATACTCACTAACTGCTGAGGACAAGCAAACATAAATCACATCCTAGGAAACAGAGAGACAACAAGGTAGGGATGATGATGATTATTAGTCCACAGTGCCAGGCCACAAATATTGTGCCCGGTTTTGTTTCTTGGACTCTTAACCCTCTTCTCCAAAATCTCAGAGAAACATAGGAGAACTAGTACTTAAGGACAAGCACAAATATGCCTTTTTTTCTGTACAGAGAGTGGCCCCGTGTTCTGCAGCTTTCATGGTTTAAGGAGAATCTTACATGAAAGGGGTAGAAGGGGTTAAAAGATAACAGTAGAAGTCTATCCACTTCATAGTGGATGCAGTTGACCATGACATTTCATAGGGATGTTCAGGACAATTTTGAGAGAAAAGTTTTGGAGAAAATGACAAGAATTGCATAAAAACTTTTTAATATAACAGTTCACTTTTCTGGTCCTGGCCCTATTCATTATGAAAAGGAATAGGGCAAAAAATACGATGAACAATTGTGAAACTTGTGTTTTCTAGAGGAAGTTATAGATACTGTTTGATTAGATACTCTTTGATTAAATTCTGTGGAAAAATTTATGAGAAACAGACTTTAAACAGGCTGGTTTAAATGTTTCTCTTCACAGCACCGATCTAGAATCTGGGCCAAGTCATAGGTGAAATCCTCTCAGAGTGTAGTTACATTTTACATTGTCTTTGGCAGCAAAATTTAGTTTAAGAAGTTTTCACTTCCTTAGGTCTTCCTTTCCTACTTCAGTGTCTGCTTTCTGACCTATCGTTATTTTATTAAGTCTTTTTTTTTAACTAAGACCTCACAGAAGTTGAGGATATTACACATATCTATCTAATACTTATTTACTAGAGACATGGTTAAAAGTTACACTGTAAAAATAGCCAAGTACTGTGAGAGAAAGGCAGGAGATGATAAGAATGATCCAATACAGCTAGTAGCCATCTGTAAAGCAATTGTGAAGTTCTTATATTTGTAACAAAGAAAACAAAAAAATACCAGTTGGATTTGATTTCAAATTTTGTTCTAATGTAGATAAATTGAGAAAAAGGGTTTGTTTGTTTGTTTGTTTTCCTTAATAGTACTTCCCAATTTTGAAGCTTGCAGTGCAGTAAAGTCTCATCAGCTCTGTTTCTTCAGGCATCAAACCTTGTGTCTCCAATCCTCAGGCCCATAATACAGAGGAACCTGGACAAACTGGCACTACGAGGATCTCAGAGCCAGCAATGTGTGCTTGCAGCCCAGAAGGCCAACCATACCCTGGGCTGCATCCAAAGCAGCATGGCCAGCAGCTCAAGGGAGGTGATTCTACCCCCCTAATCTGCTCTGGTGAGACCCCACCTGGAGTACCGCATCCAGCTCTGGAGCCCTCAGCATGTGAAAGACACGGACCTGTTGGAGCAGGTCCAGAGGAGGCCACAAAAATGATCAGAGGGCTGGAACACCTCTGCTGTGAGGACAGGCTGAGAGAGTTGGGGTTGTTCAGGCTGGAGAAGAGAAGGCTCTGGGGACACCTAATTGCAGCCTGCCAGTACTTAAAGGGGGCTTATAAAAGAGACAGGGACAGACTTTTTAGCAGGGCTTGTAGCGATAGGACAAGGGGTAACGGTTTTAAACTGAGAGAGGGTAGATTTAGCCTAGAGATAAGGAAGACATTTTTTGCAGTGAAGGTGGTAAAACCCTGGTGCAGGTTTCCCAGAGAGGTGGCAGATGCTCCATCCCAGGTCAGGTGGGACGGGGCTCTGAGCAACCTGGTTTAATTGAAGATGTCCCTGCTCATTGCAGGGGGGTTGGGCTAGAAGACCTTAAAAGGTCCCTTCCAACCCAAAGATTCCATGATTTTATGACCATGAAGCACCTTGAGGGATCAGAATTTTATGGGTAAATATTATTTTGAAATCTTGAGAAGAGCTATTTTGATCAAGCACAAATTGCCATTATTATTGCTTTTTTTCTGTAAACGATCTCTCTGTTGCTGAGTTTTTGCGGTACATGCTCTTAAATACCATGGGTATTGGTAAGTAAGTGTACACCAACTGTACTGCTGATTGCCGTAAATGTTGACAGACCACAAGGCAAGCAGGTTAGAGCTGTTAGGCATTTATGGTAATATAAACAGGGAAATTAGGCAGGTTCAGAGTCCTAAGGGCAAGAAATGGTGGAAACAACACCGATTAAATGCAGGATTACAAACTACAAGGGTTGGTGATGCATCCTACTTTGTGAAATACCAGTAATGAAGAACAGGGTTTTATCAGATGATGCAGCAGTCATCTTGGTGACTGAATACAGGTGAGTAAAGGGCTTGACTTACAGGCTAGTAGGCAAACACAGCAATCATAGGCAGTGTGTGAAACTATTTAAGAAAAGCGAAAAGTGTGTAGTAGGTGTAAAGAGCAGGTTTTTTTAGGAACAGAGAAGGTGAGAAAATTCATTTAGTAAATACTAAAAAGAATCTTGTGCTGTCAAGCAGTAAAAACTGATAAACACTTTTTACTTCTAGAGTTTTTAATTTATAAAAATGTTTGTATGCAGTGCTCCAGACACACTTATAATCCTCTTCTTTAGCCAATATAAAAATGTAAGTAGAAGTGACTGTCAACATCTGCCAGTTTGTTAGAAATGGGAGAAGTGATCAACACTTCAGACTCGGGTACAGCAGCATTTCTGTTTTCATGGCATTGTCTGTTAAAAATCCACGTATAATGTAACTTTTGTTGTACATTGTACTTCCCTGATACGTAAACACCCTTCACGTAAAACTTCAGGTTAAATCATTTGCAATTTTAAGAACACCTTCAAAATGTCTTTTTTTTAAATATAATTGTAATTATTGAATACTGAATAGAGTTATGGAAAAACAGTCACAAGAGAGTGTTAACTTCTCTTTTTTATTCTCAAGGCAAGTCCTTGTGTGCAAAAAATAACAATAATCATAGCTCAACTGGAGTGTCATAAATTTTCAGGCAAAACAGTTGGGAAGGATACATGCCCCAGTTCAGGGAGATTTTAATGAAAAATGATATACCAGGAGCAATTTCTCTTCTATAATGAGAGAACTTTCAATTTCCATTGATCTCAGCTGTAGATGTATCACATAAGAATCTTGTAAGTAAAGAGATTTAAAACATTAAGCTTAAGTTGACATTTCCTCTCTTAAATTTAGCTGTAACTTGTCACTCTATTTATATACTTCACAAAGCACTAGGCAGTGTTGCATGAGACTATTCCCAGTAGGAGATCATAGAAAACTCCATCTTCCAAATACTGTCTTACTCAAATCACAAAAATGCAGTGTTTAAAAATAATTTTAGCCATAATTTCTTCTTAAGAATCCTGCAGTTGCTTTCAGTTGTAGCTAAATTCACCTGAGTTACAGTAGTTCTTTCTCAGTTCCTCATCATCTAGAGTGATTGTTTTATGCCTGTTTGTTAGCTTTCTTTCAAGCCCTGGTTTCTACAAAATGTATTAAAACCTGTAATGAAATACATACCCTTTTCCTAAGGTGCTGTGTGATGGCCAATAAAATAAAATAATAGAACACAGAGCAAAAGATTATGGTCTGACTAGTAAATATTGCAAAAATTTCTATTTTCTTGCTCATATTCAGTTTTTAATGGTTAATTGAAACCGTCCTTGCTAATCAAGAGTTAGAAGGCATGGAGTGCTGTAAGGTCTATACAGACAAAAACATCAGTTGCAAGCAATTCCTCTACCACTCCTGGTAATATGGAGAAATACTGAATATGCTGGAAAAGACTCAAACAGTACTGTATATTAAAGAAACATGGACAAACTGGAAAATGAGCTTTGCACGTAATCGTGGCAATCACAAAGACTCTAGTTGTATAATACTTAATAGATTTCCTAAAGATAGTAGGGGAAAGGAACCCCCTGTGAAATAATGAAAATGAGGATCATTAGGACAAAGTGGGAAACGGAACTATAAAATATATGCACATGAGACTCAGAATGAAACAGAAGCAGGGAGATTTCGTGTAGACTTTTAACTGTTGAACTGTGAGTATTGCAGAGGGAAGTCTTCAGATAAAAGATAATGTCAAAGATCTATGTAAACTGAAGAAAAAAAATCAGGCAGTTTGTTAAATTTGTGGTAAACATAGCCATTATGCTAAAACTCCAAAGAATGCAAGAATGTATTTCCAGAGCAAATCGGAATTAGTTTTTATAGGCACAATGATCAAGGCAACTAACCCAGATGAAGTAATGTTCATGATATGCACATGATATTGGGACAATTGATTTTAGAATATGCAACAGATAAACCAAAAGTCTAAAAATGAAGGATTTGCTTTTGTCTCTGAAAGACTTTAATGGAAAGAAACCTTAGCCTATTGTCACTGTTTAGCATTGAGAATATGCACATTGAGCTTACATACAGAAAGACAAAAACAAAACAAGTTTGAGGGAGTACACACAGGCAGGTAACTCACCTTCAGTCCTCGCACTAGCAGCTAGTTTCATGAAGAGTGCATACTCTGCAAATATGAAGTCAGTGCTGCTGACATGCATTGCTGTTATCTTCATAAAAAAGACGTGTTCATAAGAATTGGGAGCCTTCCAGTAACTGATTCTTTTAAGATGCAAAACCCACAGTGTCTGGTGTGAAGGAGGAGTCTCCAAGAGCTGCAAAACATGACAACAGGTAGCATCATATAGAAAGAGTAGATAGATTACAGAATCACAGAACCACCAAGGTTGGAAAGGACCTTCAAGATCATCAAGTCCAACCATTAATCCAGCGCCACCATGTCCCCTAAACCATGTCCTGAAGCGCCATATCCACACGTTTCTTGAACACTTCCAGAGATGGCGACTCCACCACCTCCCTGGGCAGCCTGTGCCAATCCCTGACCACCCTCTCGGTGAAGAAATTTTTCCTAATATCCAATCTAAACCTCCCCTGGCGCAACTTGAGGCCATTTCCTCTCGTCCTATCACTAGTTCCTTGGGAGAAGAGACCAACACCCTCGTCACCACAATCCACTTTCAGGTAGGTGTAGGTGTAGGACCCCCAGGTCCCTTTCTGCTGGGCAGCTCTCCAGCCACTCCTCCCCAAGCCTGTAGCATTGCATGGGGTTGTTGTGGCCGAAGTGCAGGACCCAGCACTTGGCCTTATTAAACCTCATACAGTTGGCCTCTGCCCATCGATCCAGCCTGTCCAGATCCCTCTGCAGAGCCCTCCTACCCTCCAGCACATCAACACTCCCACCCAACTTGGTGTCACCTGCAAACTTACTGAGGGAGCCCTCGATCCCCTCATCCAGATCATCAATAAGGATATTGAACAAGACCGGCCCCAGAACCAAGCCCCGGGGAACAACGCTTGTGACCAACCGCCAGCCAGATTTAACACCATTAGATTAGATTAATTCCTTGATATTTAGATAGAAAAAGAAGTCTACAACTGTATAAAGACCCCAAGACATTATTTTAAAAAAAAAAAAAAGCTTTCATTTGCCAGGAGGAAGTGAAACACTACTAGGTTTTTCAGCAGGTTAGGTGGCTTCTCCAGGTTCTGGCAGGTCTCTTAAGTGAAAAGACAGCTTTCACATTGCTTTTTGCCCATTATTTCTTCCCAGCTGTCTTTCATAATGTGATGTGCTTGAAATGCAAATGACATGGGATGGCAGCCTTGGACTGGTGTGATGTATAGACCTTATTTGTATAGAACAGCACTGCTCTTGAGCATCAGTAAAGATGGAGGAATTCAATAGAGAATTAATGACCTCAGACTGAATTAGACCAAATTTCAATTTTAGTATTTTATTTTGGAAATCCATTAACCTCAAAGATGTTAATGTACTGAAATGTACATATAAGGACAGAGTTCAAAGCTGTTAGAAATGCTGAACTATGTCAGCAGGTTCTGTTAGTGTTGTAATAAAATACGAATTTGCCTAAAACATTTCCAGAGGGTCACCATTGTGATGAGGAAGTCAAAGAATGAAATTCAATGATTTAAAGAGCATTCTTGCTGGTTCCATCACTAACTTTTTTAAACCCATTGGTAGCACTCATACATATCCTACAAATGTAAGTAGGAGCAGCTGAAATAGAGTAACACAGAACATACTATTTCCCATTTTTGTATATCAAGAATTATGCCAGCTATAGAGAAAAATAATTCAAAAGCAGGAGTAAAAATAACTTGAGCATTTTATATGAGCAAGATTTAATCTTGAACAAGATTTTGTAATTCCATTTAGAAGCAAAAAGTGATCACATGTTGTCTCCTAATATTGGATAAACACTGGGTAAACAGATGCTAATATGGATCATAAAAAGTACCCTGTCTCTCATCTGCTGAAAGGACATTTCCACTACAGTAGTTGGGGAAGATTTCTGAAATGCCTTTAGAGGTTGGCCAAAATATGTTATGCTTCTACTGTCTGTCTCTGTGCAAACTGTAGAGTTACCGAATCAGGTATTTGTATTAGTGGTAAATTGTTTCTATCACATTGTTTTTGTTAAGAAGCTTGAAAGAGATCTTACAGATCTTATAGAGAAAGTAGTAATTTGAAAGTAAAACTTACATGAGGTATGGTGATTACACAGCAATGCTAATGTCTTTATGAGTCTTTATGGTAAATTCTCATTACTTCATTGAGGACTCAATATTGAAATAAGGTTTCCTTTAAAAAAAGATAATTCTATTTTTACAGAGCTGTGCAATCTGGAAAAGCGTTATTGATAGTTGTGAACAAGAGGTGTACACTACTGTAATATCATATCAGGTTATTGGTTTGCTACATCTGGTTAACGCAGTAGAACATCCTTATGAGCCCACAGGCTCCCGAGAGGTGTATTACTTCACTGTAGTTGTAGATTTCAGAGGTAACATGAGAAATTATTTTTACTCCCTTTATTCCTTTCCCCCCTATCCATAAAGGATAAAACTTTTAATTGTCATTTAACTTCAAACAAACAAACAAAAAATCTGATCTGATTATGTGAGTTTAGGACGTGGGATTTTATGACTTGGTCTATACACTCTTCCCCTACTTCTGACCATCGAATCAAATGTGTGCTGAAGTACAGAAATTTAATCTCTGTCATGTCATATGCCAACCTTAGCTGGCTAGCTGGTATCCACAGAGCCAGAATCTGCCTATAATAGCACCCAGGAGTTAGTGAATTAATCTAACCTGATGAAGTGTGTCTCCTCAGTGCATAAATCAGCTGGAATAATGTCATTGATATGAAAGGAGGATGTGGAAAAAAATAAGTTTGAAATGAGCCACAGCTGAGAGAAACCTGCTAATGGATAAGGCCTTAATATTAAGTGACTGTGAACAGTCAGTGGGAGTCAATTTTGGCTGTTTGATTTCCTCAATGTTCTGTGGTATGTTTTTTTTATTTTAAAAAATAGTTAAGTAATATATACTGCAGTGAACCATGATTGTTTTCGTCCTTGTGTTCCGTGTGTGTAAGGTGCATGTTTATATTTGCAATACACTTTCAACTTTTCAGTATTTTGAATCACACCCATCAGGACTTCAGTTGCCACTTTAGTATATTTTGACGTTATCATAGAAGAACTGGAAGAGTGCAAACTATCAGTAAGAAAAGGAGGGTTAAACACTTCAGCAATTAAACAAGTTATGTGCAATTTATATAGCAAATAATTCACAGTAATTTACACAAACAGGTCTAATTCAGAACTCTAATATTCTTCCTATAGAAAGGTTAGAAAATTCAGTACACTTGTGTTATTGCAAGGAGTGTGCATAAAAAAGGACGGATTGCAGAAACCACCAGTCAGTTTTGATGCTTTAAATAGTTAATGCATTCCAGCAAATTTACTGTACTACCAAAGCTGGGTAACTTGGGTACTTCTCTAATTCAGGCCATCATTAGATGTTTATTAGTATAAAGTCATTATTGCTAACTATTACTTTAAGAATGAATGACCACACAGGATATGAAGTAATTTAATAAATGTAAAATTTTAGACTATTTTATTCCCCACAGGCAAAGATTGGTTATTTTCTCTGTGGCTCACAACAGGTTTAATGGATACAGAGAAAAGACAGTGTGCAATAAAGTGTGAAGCAAAACATTAACTGCAAATAAATAGAGGAATTTCTCCCCAGTTGTTATAGTTTCAAGCTTTTAAATGGCACAGCATCCTAAATTTGTATTATATGAACAGTTAAGAGTGCAAGGTTCTCTAAAGCTCACCCAAAGACTAAGTGGTGTTAGAAGCATGTATTCTCACAGCAACTGTTTGTGCAGCAGAAGCAATATGTTAAAAAAAAAAAGATTTTCCTAAAATTTAAATAGGAGCTATTTCTTTTCATTTAGTGAGTGACAAAGCAGAATTAAGACCCTTAACCATCGGTTTTCTCTCAGATACAACAGGTAAAAACTTCTCCTTATGATGTGAGGACCTGCAAGCGCTAAACAGCTGAAGACAAGAGCTTACTGGGAACTACTGATTGAAAAATAAGGTTACGGTTTAAAAAAAGAGGTTAATTTATCAAGATGGAGTGCTTTGCCAGGCAGGAAGTGGAAAGGTGTGGTGGGTCGACCTGGGGCAGCTGACAGACAGCCCACCCAGCTGCGCTCTCAGTCTCCCTCCTCAACAGGACAGTGGGAGAAAACGAAAAATCAAAAGCTCAGGTGTTGAGATAAAGACGGGGATTAGTTACTAATTACCATCACAGGCAAAATAGCCTCCATGAGCTGCAGGGAAATATCTGCTCCCCCGCTGTCTCTTTGCAGGCAGAAGTGGACTGTCTGCTCTGGGCCTGGAGCACCACCACCACCTCCACCATCACCTCCTTCTTCTCCTCTTTCTCCTCCTCCTCCTTCTCCTCCTCTTCCCCCAGCTTGCTGTTCCCAGGACCGTTTCTCACACTCGTCCCCTCACACCTCACTGCTGTGCGGGGTTCTGCACTCGTAAGCCTGTGTTCACAGGGGGGCCACCAGCCTCGCTGATGGGCTCAGCTGTGATGTGTCCGGCTGGAACCAGCTGGAACTGGCTGTGTCTGGCACGGGGCAGCCCCTGGCTGCTTCTGACACCGGCCGCCCCAGCACCCCGCTCTGCCAACACCCGGAGACCTGCACCCGGTACAAAAGGTTTGTGGAAAAAAAATGAAATAAGTTTTAAAACCTTCTATTATAGTATCTCCTAGAACAACCTCTGTTATTGTGCTAAAATTACTCCCAGAAGTTAAGTCTGTAAAGAAGCCTAAAATGCTTCAAAAGTTACTGAAATTTTTTTTTTTTACTTAATAAAATCATTGAGACTTTCCGTCCCAATTCAGGGTAATGTGTATTCAAAATCTGAAATACTGAAGCCGCTGGCAATTTTTCCTGTAAGTCATTAGAAAAACCAAGCTAACCATCAGAAACAAAAATTCGCAGTGAGCGAGAGAGAAAGAAGTGAGCAAAAATGACACCATAATATTCGCCTGAAATGCAAGATGAAAGGGTAAACGTTTGATGTTGGTAGACCCACCAAAGCTTCCCCCCATATCTGCATCCTTTGTAGTAGAGGTAAAGATTCCCCTAACTATAAGAAGTTGCAGGTTATCATGCTTCGTCACTTTTTCTTTAATCTCCATCTAAAGATGATTAATTTCAAGCTCTTTCAAATAGATAGCATTCACCACACAGGGTGGTGGAAAATCAAGACCATCTCAAGAAGCTGTTTCTTACATTCTGCAGAACCTTACTCTTTCCCCGCTCCCCTCCCAGTAGGTTTACAGCAAAATCAGCCAAATGACATTAGCTATGCTTTAAACACCAATTTCCACACTTCTTTCGTTCTGTATCTTGCTCCTTTTTTCATCTCACCACCTAACTTCCTTAGATTTTAAGTGTGACGAATCTCAAACTCCAGTGAATAAAGGAAAATAGAAAAAGAGGCAACTATCGCAAGCCTATGAATTTGTGCTTCCCAGGTTCAGAAAGTTTTCTGAGGTTTGATGATATCCAGCCATTTTTATAGTTATTATATTGGTACCCTACGCAATCTTTCTCACTGTCCATCGGTATTTACTGACCCTAAAGATTACAGTGGTGCAAGTGAAAACTACAAAAAATATAAACTGACAATGAGTACAGGTTCTGCTTCCTCAAAAGGACTTGTAAAACTGTTGCCACCATCAGGGTACAAAGTGCTTTCCCTCCACAGAACTTGTATCAGATTATGCCATTTGTTTTTCTGTACAAGTCTAACCAAAACTGTTGGCATAAAGCTTGTGAGCATTGTTTAATGTCTGTTGGCTGAGACAGACTTTTGTTTGTGAATCTTCTAAGAATGACCTTGAAAATTTAGTGTATTCTAAGGGATTATCATGGTTACCTGGGAAAGCTGATGTCTGGCATTTTCATGGCACACAAAAATACCTCTTATTTTTAAAAGATGTTGAGGATTTCCTGGACTCTTAGGCAAAAAGTTGTATCACAGCAGACCTCTGACTACAATGAAAACATAGTCTGTTTGAATATAATTGAGCTTGTTTTCACATGTAGATATAATTTCAGAAGCCATGAAGATTTAAGTTGCTTGGATAGTGAAAACTTTTTATGTTTTATATCTGAAAACAAGCTTTCATTAAGTGCACAGATAGAAAGGCCCTATAATATCATTCTGTAAGTTTTTGTTCAAAATTAGAATACAATTACTTTGTCTACTTTCAAAATCATGCTGTTGCACTCCTGACTCCCCAAAAATATTTGGGCATTGACTTTTTAATTTTCATTGTCTTTTTAAACAAAGAGATTTCAAAGTTGTGTCTGCTGGTAACTGGAACTCATAGAAGATACATTTACACTAATATCCATCTGAAAGATGGTTTAAAAACTGAAACACACGATTTCAATATTATGATCCCAGAGAAAGCCCAGTACCACAGCGCGAAAACCAAAGTTTGCTGTCCTGTGGCTAAGACCGTTTCAGCACTGGGCCAAGGAGATGGGACTTGTGTCATACATTCACCATCCGGTCATTGGTCCAGTAAAAGTCTCTGCAATCTATTTCTCAGAGAGTATGTCCATTATGCTATCTTCCATCCATGTTTTTTCATCTTTATAATCCTCCTATTTTTTATGAGATTTATTCTTGCCTTTGAAGTGGCCATCTTATCAGGTTTTTCTCCCATCTAAAAAAAAGTTAGTAATACAGTCAAAATCTTACCATCTGCCTCTAGCTGTTAGGCATCCACAGCATATAGTATCTGTCCAAATTTTACTGACTTGCTTTCATTTTCATGGATAACTTTCTCCCAGGTATTGTATTTGAAAGACAGAAGTTACAAATTTTCATATCTATATTTATGTATTTTAACCTTAAGTGTCTTATCTTAATCTTATAATAAAAAGACCTGCCTTCCAAAAACCCAGCTTCTTAGTTTCACTCTATTTTTCTACAACGATATATAAAGGAATCACAGCTTGTGGCCTAGGTAATCAAATATAGTTTTCTTCCCTGTGAGTCCTGTATATACTCTTGAAGTTTATAAATCAGTGAACATTAGCCCAGAATCTTCTTGCAATTACACCATTATAAATATTACATCACTCAATTTAATGCCGGATCTTTTGTAGATTACCATGTGGGTTTATCTGTATTTGGCAGCACTTGATATTAAATGTTAATGAAAAAAGCATAAATTCATGACAGATAGGTTACAAAAGATTAGTGACAATATTTATGGAGGATTAAAGCTTCATAATGACTTGAAATAGCAGAAACCTTATTTTTAGTGTAAATAATCTGGTATAAAGTTTAGTTTATATTAAACTGTGATGCCATTTGTGTATGATGAGTTCTGTTTGATAAAAGTTGCTTAAACCAAACATCATTTGTGAGAAACCGAACTGTATTTATAAGGTGTGAGAGAACAAATGTTCTTTTTTTTTTCCCCTCTGGGCATAACCTGAATCAACAGCATTGGAGGTGGTTTTACATATCATATTTTGCCGTTCCCTTCGTTTCCCAAGATCTGCATGCTTACTTTTTAAATTAAGGTGCATAAAATAAATTAGCAATCTCTTTTGGACCAGAAGAACCTCATAAAAATGATCTCGCTTTGCTTCATTACAACACCTGCTTGCAATAAGATGGGATCTTATCTATTTCTGTAATAAAATGCCATGGTAGAGCTGTGCTCTTAATTATCCTGCTAAATAATGGGACACATTTAAAGCCTTTCCACTCCATCTCCCAGTGCTCATTAGTGTCATTTATGAGTTATTTGTCTGCCAGTTTTTGCTTTTCCACAAAAAAATAGTGTTAAATGCATATTCTGATATAAAATGAATGCATAATTAATAGTCCCTCCTGTTTCAGAATTTCTTTTTTAGTAACAGAAGAAATGCCAAGTGTTTTACTGAAAGCCAACATACTGATAAGTAACCTAGGTATTAATATTTCAATGTATATTATTGTTGGGGAAGAAAGAAGTACCCTGATACAGAAGTTTTAATAGATTAAGCAATAACAATTAGATAATGGCTTTATAACTGTTCTTGTTCACTTGGCATGTTGAACAAATGAAATATTTTTCAGTTATGATAGATACATTGTCTATCTGATAGCAGATACAAAATGAATGCTACCTTGTGAAAATGTAGGATGAATTGAATATTGTAGCTGTTAGAAAGTCTGAATTCTTAAATTTGTAATGTTTAGTGGGTAACAGGGGCAGTTAAAACCACTAAACATTTTGCTAATAAATATTTTTATATTGCAGAAACTTACTTACCATCTAAAAAGTTCTTGCAAAGTGTTTACAGTGCTAAATATGAGTTAGGAGTGATAGATTAAAACTTTATCAATAGAACTTTAATATAAATAAAAAGTTTTAAAACTGGCAATAAAGCGTATATCACTGAGCATTAATCATTAGGAGATCTTAAAATAAAAATACATATCAATTTAGTTAGAACACTTGATCTGTCTGATATTATATGACCAGAGGAAATTGTTAAATGGAATTCTGTTAAAGAAAAGATTTCATTTCCCTTAATATATGCTTCCAGTATTATGACTTGCTTAAGAATAAAAAATGCCTTTTGTGGATTGTTTAACTGAGTGTTGCAATTGCCCGGTTGTATATACTTCATCAGGGCAGGAAGAGATTTGAAGCATTTTTTCTTCTCGGAAAGCATAAAATATATGTGACCTAGAAATGGCTTTGACTTGCTCCCAGGTATGTGAGTTGTCATAGTGGTCCACTGGGGAAATAGGGCAGGACTTTCATCTGATCAGTAGACATTATTTGCTCAGAACAGGAAAAATATTCCTCTACCATCTCAGTGAAGAGCAGAACCTGTTCCTACAGCAGGTGGTATCATTGCATCATAACACAAATCTGGGACACAAACTCCTTGGAAGCTGATGAACATCCATCTATGGAAAAACCCTGCAAGCCCAGGTGCAGATGAGTTTGTGTTGACTGTGGACTAAGGAGCTAAACTGAGTTGAAAATGATCTTTCAAAAAAGATTAAATGTGTTGTAACCCCTTAATCCCAGTATGAATGACCCTGTGGAGGTACCTCATTTGGTCAAAGCCTTGCAAAATATTGATAAAACTAATAATATAAACACTTATCTGAAACCACAGGATCTATTCTGTTTGTTGCCCTGTGACGTTTCTGCTTCTTCTCGGGATAAAATTTTAGAGGAATACAAGCTGTTCTGGTTTTGGCTGGGGTAGAGTTTTTAAAAACACATCAAAGAACAGGAAGGGAGGTGGAAAAGAGAAAGGAAACAGCAGAAAAGAGGGCAGAGAGAAATAAGGAAGAGCAATAAATGATGGAATTGCCAGAGGGTTATTTGCCTTTAAGGATTGATGACTTTTTCTTCACCTCTGGCCATTCAGCCTTCCTCCAAAGGTAAGAAAAAATAACCCTCACGACATATTAATTCAGTGATGGTGAGAGGAAAATGGGAACCTTATTTCTTTTGTTGTTGTTGTGGTGGTGTTTTTTTTTAAACCAAACAGGAGGTTTGAATCTTGCAGATGGAAGACAAAATAGTGTCAAAAAGAGTAGAGACCAAAAATGCAGAGTTGGAAGGCTCAATCCCAGGATGAATTTTGACAAGTATGAACACAGATGTCAGAAACAGAGTCATGTAAACCACTTACCATCCTCCTCTGCCTCTCACAAAAAAGGACGTGACATAGGCCTTGAAGAATATCTGCATAGGAAAAGAGATGGAACCTTTGGAAACCAAGGAACTGTTTGATATTCTCTAGGGTCTTAATGCACAAGGTTCCCTGTGTTGAAAGAAGTGACTTTGAATCTAATTTTTAACTGTTGCTTTATACATGCTTATTCAGATGGGTCCAAAGACAGGTTAGCTGCACAGTCATCAGTTCAGGGATGAGTGTGGGGATGAGTTGGAAGAAATAAAAAACCAAGTCCTCAATTTTCTGGAATATACAAGTAATTGCATCATCCTTAGGGCTGAATTAGAATTAATTCATTGTAATTTTGTTTATGTGGACTAGGGACTATTTCTGACATTTTTCTATGGCTCCAGTCCCATTGAATTTTCGCACCTAAATTTTTGGTTTGAAGCTTATATCTATATTAATAAGCTAACCTGTGCCATGACAGATTCAACGTACTATTGAACTAATAGCATGCTCTGTGGTGACCTGCACCAACTGGCACTCTCCAGTGTACAATCTGGGGGATCAAAAAAAAAAAAAAAATCCTGTGTACAATTTGGGAGATTAGCACAGGCCAGAGGTCATTCCCAAAAAGCTATTTGAATGTGATCACACATAGTAGAGTGGTAGGGGGAAAAACTTTTATGAAGAGGATGTGCCATTTGGCCTCAAAGCTGGACAGAATTTGCTGGCACTGGATAATTTACTGGAACAGACATCACAGAGGTGATCTTCTCCTGAACACACTGAAAGTTCATTAATTATGTTCAGCATAACTGATGTTGAACAACAAACAATTAAGATATTCTAAAACAGAGAAGATGATTTCATGTCTGACTAGTTCAAAGAAATATCTGTAAATTTTGAAAATATGTGTAGAACGAGTGATGTAGATTAAGCAATAAGATCCTGATTTTGGTCTTCTGAATTAATGCTGGGAAAGTCAGTGGTGTAACCTGGTGTAAAACTGGCAAATGTTAGATTAGAATCAGGCTATGAATTCTTATAATTATCACTTGTCTACTTACTGAACATAAGATAACTGCAACTAATTAGGAGTATGAAAGAAAGGAAGATAAGTGTGTACAAACATTACAACAGAGATTAAAAGTGTATTTATATGCTGTTATTTTTAGGGTAGAATTTCTATACAAAACATTGATAAAGCTATCTATTGTAACCAGCATATCTGACCTGTAGTTTTCTGAGTATATATCTAAAAAGATACAGTAAATAAATCCAACCAGAACGCAAAATGCCATAGCCCTGGAGACACAAATTGATAGTGCAACACACTACAGGAGCATTTGTACGTTGTTTGAATTTACCTCTCAGCTTTGTGCTTTCAGATCGTTAATTTAGTAGAGCACTAACATTTGGAAAAGGACGTGATGTGGAATTGCTTAAGAAATTGATTTAGATGCTTTGATATCTCCAGTGATCTAGTAACAGGTATTCCTAATGAAACAAATTGTTTATGTTGATGTGAATTTATCCCATTAAGGAACAGGGGTTTGAGTTTTGGGTTTTTTAATACCAACTGATCATGTTAATGAGAGAAATAAACTCACAAACACAAGAAAGACGTTTCACCTTAAAGCAATAAAAACAAATAGAGATGTTGAAAACACTTTGGGAGTGACTCTTTTTTCATGCAAATAAGAAGTGCATATCTGAAATAAGTCCTGCATGCATTAAATAATCCTTGCAACATTTCTATATGTATTAATAATTCATGGTCTAATATTGATATGTGAGGAAGTAACACCATTGATGCCAATGAAGTAAATCATATTAAAATTAGAGTAAGATGAATAAAAATGAGGTCCCAATTTACTAATTATGCAACACAAGAAAGTTTTAAATAAATCTAGACCCATGGAAACATCGGTTAGATGAAAGCATTTAGTGCATAAAGGTCAAACTGTAAGAATTATCCTGGATCTAATGCTTTAGGTTCAGAGTTTAAGCTCCACTTCTGTACTGGAACTATGTCTTCTTGTGAAAAAAACAGAGAGGTAATTAATGAATTATTCAGATTGACTAATAAGTAGGCCAAGAAGGAACAACAACACTCTAAACTGAAAAACAGGAGTAACAACGTAGAACCTGATTTCACTGCATGATTAGAAAAAATGTAGACTGGGTTTAGAAAAAGAACTGGTTGAAATAAGTGATATAAGGACTATATTGACAGTGTTGACTATTGACTGTATTGTACCTGCAAAGAAAGTCAGAAATTAGCAAACTAAATATTACAATCACAGGTTTGGTAGACTTAGATATTTTTTTTCTCCATCTATCTCTCTGGAATTTATCCTCCTCTTTAAACATACTTAATCTGCCATAAGTCTCTCAAACTGGGAAATCTTTACAAAGATATCTTAGTTTTAAAACAAAAATAATACACTGGGCTGCGAAGTTTTAGGTAAATAAGTTACAAATTGCCGCAGTATGGAGCATCAAATTATTTTCAGTGTTGCTCCAACAGCTCGAGTGACAGTGAAGGACTAAAGCGAACGAGTTTTTGTTAGCACTGGACTTTAGGTAGAAAATTCAGCTAGAAGAAAAGTGATACCCAGCATTATATAATACAGATCTGCCATCTACCACAGTACGTACTAAAAATGCTGCTGTTTCCATGTTTTGACCATCCAACTCTGTACCAATTGCACCATTTTCCATAACATTTTTAACACTCTGCACTATGTACCCAATTTACACTCCAGGAATGAGGCTTTGGTTCCACTGGGGATGAATTCAATGAATGAGGGCTTTGTCTCACTCATCTCATTCATGTAAGTAGTCCATAGATTAATCTGGAATTATTTATCCAAGTATCATATCAGTCAGCTATTTATTTTCTGCTTGTCCTGTATTATTTGATTTCCAGCCAAGTATAAGTGGCCAGCTGTAACACATTTTCAAAATGAGGCACTTAATGAACATGTTTAGTGTTAATATATTTATTTATGTGTTATCTCTCACTGTTTTATTGCAGATGATAGGAAAATAACACTGTATATTGTTGAAAAAGGGTAACTGGGATATGATTTTATGTATCTAGAAAACAATATTAAATTCAGCAAGTGGGAGTTACTGTTTTAGAAAAATGAACTCTTAAAAAGTGTAGAAAAAGCTGACAATTAAAGCTTCAAAGAGCCATCAAGTACAGTTTGGTGTCAGAATTATACAAAACAAAATACCAACAAATAAAAGTACAAAGCAATAAAAAGAGAATTCTGCAATTCTAATTGTTTATTTATTTCATTTTATAGAAGATTGAAAGCACACTTAGAATATATGCATCAACTCACCCAAGATACTGCAAAATAAAACATTAGGAACATCTGAATGCAAAAAAGGAATAATGAACATTCTTAATTTCAAAGTGCTATATTATGTGTAAACAAAAGCATATGAATGTGACTATAAAAACAGGATAATGCAGTTCTTCATGAAAATATCTCAGTTTTGTACAGTGGAGACTCAGCTTGCTGTAAAACTGTATTGAGGGCCTAAGAAACAAGTAACTAGCCAAGTCCTGCTTCTTTTACTCAGGTGAGCAGTCCTATTTAAGCAAGATGGATATACTAAGTCCAAAATATCTTTTTAAATCCATCAAAAGTATTGAATATATTAGCAACTGCCTGTTAGTTTTTCATTATTGTACAGTCAAAATAATTTCTGCTTCTGATGCACTTTTTGTTTGTGTTCTTGTTAAAATACCTTCTAAAAGTAAAATACATCTACTCTTAGGGTCATTTTACTAGGTGTTTTATTGAACAGTTTAGCCTGGAGATGCAAGAAGTCCCTGCATGCTGAGTGTCTGGCTGTATTAGCTCAAATTCAGAAGCCCTCGCTCAGGCTCTGTAGCATGTTAGACCTATTCCCAGCTCAGAGGGTGTGCAGAAACATCCATCATTTACCTGCAGTGTGCTCTATGATTGTATCCTGAATAATTCCTTCTATTTTTTATGATGGGCACAGCTCATCTTGTGCATTCTTTTGAACCTTAAAAAAACAAGCAGAAGAAAAACAGTGTGTTGGAAATGGAAAAGGTAAAAAGTGGACTAGGTGGGCTGTGTGTTGCTAGAGTGACAAAACTGAAAATAGTCTTTGTTTTGGAAACGTAGATCAGAGAATATCAAGAGTCACGAGAGGAAGTGATGGAGAGATAAGCTTTTGGTTTCTGTAAGACTAATTTCAGTGTGATTTAGGGAGGTGATAATATTTGCTGACATCATGTGGTTGCTTTCATCTTGCAATTGTTTCGAGTCAATCATCATAGTGATGTTCTAAATTAAAAGCTATTTTTTGTGAAGCAAGAGGAAATTTAATCAATATAGATTAATTCAGAGCAGCTGCTATTCACTAAGTAGGAACAGTTTCATCACTGAAGAACTTTAAATCCAGCTTTTATAACATAACCTACAGTACATTTGAATATATTCCCTTGGTCTCTGCAGTGCTGTAATTCTGCTAAGCTCAATGAAATTTATCTCGTACAAGACAATATGCTGTAGATCTTCTTGTTTATTTCTCAGAAGCTTCTTTTTTGTTGAAACATATGTCATGTAAAACCGTTAAACCTTCCCATACAGGTAAGAAAGATGAAATGTGGACAATGTTGCACACCGCGCTCAGGATGAATCAGGAAAGGTGCTTCTGTTGTTATGATTCATAGAAAGATTCAGTGTTCAATAGCCTTCACCCTCACTTCTCTGGTTGGGGTTTGCATATAATGTACAAACACTGTATTCAGTCAAGGTTACGTGAAGGTCCTCCCCCTCTCAATACACTTTACAGAGAGATGTAATTTGAAGTAATACACGTCATCTAAGGTGTGAATATTGTTCATGAACCAGTAAATTTTAACAGACTGTTTTGATGTAGTTGGGAGCCTACAAATATGAACGACGCCTGCAACTGAGCTGTACAAGGCATTTGGGCATCTTGTTTCAATTCAAAACATATTTTATAGAGGTTCCTAAGTGCCTCCGTGGAAATGTGTGCAAGTGCGTAGCTCTCATTTAATTCAATGGCACCCTGGCGATTTCCAAAACCTCTTTCTAAATACTCTCTGTGGTAATCAAAAGAATGAGAATACAGAGGTAAACCTTCATCTAGTTTTATGTACGATGCTGCTGGGCTGTCTCAGTAACTCATAGCAGGAGTTAAATAGTCCAAATGCTATAAATTACATCAATGAATGGTGGTGGCTTACTTTGCCAGTGGAATGGAGTAACAGTTACGGAGATATTAAGTCTACCCTGACAAGAGTGGTACATACCTCTGTCACTATCTTTATCTTATTTCCTATCCATGATGGATTTCTCCTGTGGCAGCACTTCTGTCAGTGAGTGGCTGTTATCAGGCTGGATTTTTCTGGCTATGAAGCAAAGTAGTTTCTAAGAACATGGATTAGGATTAATTTCAATATAGGTGTAAAGCAGAAGCAAGTTCATACAGAGTTATAAATCAGAAGTACGTTGTTCTCTGAAAATTTACACAGAAAAACTATTGTAAGAAGCAGCATCAGGATCATGTGCTCTAATTTTCCTCTATACATAAAATTGTTGCTGTAGATGCTATTCACAAAGCTGGGAAGGAGCAAAGGTATGGCTTGACATTATGAGCCTGCTGTCTACACTCAGTCACACATCTCATGGTAGTCAAAAAGTGCACTTTGTGTGAGTGTGAATGGCAGAAGTGGATCCATAGTGAATTGCATATTGTTATTCCAGGTTAAGTACAAATGAACAACATCTGAATTTAGGGATGAAACATGGAAAGAAGTGGTAGTATCACTTTCAGAGTATTTTGTAAACTTACTGTGCAACTGTTTTTTCTCACTGTGTGGCTCTTCTCATGCTTCATTACCCTCTTTTTAACCCCATAACTGTAACTTTGGTTAGAGAGTAATAGATCTTTATTGTTCCTACCTGCTCATTTGCTCCAAACTTACAGTTGTTCAGTACAACTTTGGTACAATTATGAAGTCACAACACAAGAAATTAAACATTTATATTTTACTTACCTAGATGGAGATTCTTATGATAAATAGAATTTGAATAACCTTCCAGACTTGAAAAATGAAGAGCACAAAGTCAAATTATTCAAAGATGTTTGCTTTCCTAATACATACCCAGTTGAGAGTGCAGATTTTGTCTTACCTTTTAGGATCTGCTGAGTTGACCAGATTCTTTAATAAAAATATTAGATATCACCTTCAGATAAGGGATATTGTGCTTATCTCAAGCTGCAAATCTTTGTAAATTAACTCAGAAGTTAGCCTTGGTCATATGTAATGTTTTGCTTACCAGGATGATGGCTTTCACTCTTGCAGCATCTTCATTTGCAGCCGACAATTTTATTACTCAAAAATGGGTTCCCCATTAGAAAAAAAAGAATCAGTTTTTAACAATTAAGATTGATATGCCACGGTTTTGTTACACGTCTAGCATTTCCTGCACAGAGAAAATGTGTACTTACCCTGAGACACCGATGTAACGCTATCACCAAATCAGTACCAGTATTCTGCATTGTAGGTATAGAGCAATTTCTTTATTACACAGAATTTTTAAGATGTCTGAAAGTGAACAATTTAACAAATTAAGGGATAACTGACTTTAAAAGGGGGTCACAGTTCCCACTTACTTCAGACCATCCTTTAGTACCTTGGCTGCTTTGTGATTGTGCAGGTGGAATATGTGATTGTATTATATTTTAAACAGTTTAATGTATTATGGCCAAAGGTCATAAAGTCTTCTTTCTGACCTTTACTAGAGCATCAGTAACAAATTTTGTCTAGTTACTTCTCTTTCAAGCCGTTTTTTTAAAACTAAAATTTATATTTAAAAATGTGACCACACTTGCATTCAGGACTTCTGCAGTCTGGCTATTTACCCTCTGCTATTTATAAGATACTCCATTGAGTATTGCCATAATAAATGTGTCTGACTTCTAAAAGCTATACAGATAATATGAAGTTTTCTGTTGTCAAATAACTATATACATCTTGCCTTTAATTAATGTGCTATATTTTTTTAAATTCTTTCTATATATATTTTCTAAATTTTCTAAATACTTGTTTATTTTTTTCACAAAAAACTCAGTATTTGCAGAAGTCTAAGCTCTTTGCAAAACGCTGGGTATTGTAAGGATCTATATTCACAATAACTAGATGACTGTGAATTCTGGTAGCTCAGCAGAAGTCCACTTGATATCTTACTAAACACCCACACTTTTTCTGTAGTGGCAATTTGAATATCAAAACAACCCTTCAAAGTAGATTAAGAAACAATTCAACTTCATAGTATTAATAGGCATGAAATTGGATAATTTGGATTTAATTACATTGCTAAGTTTTCTTTCACAGTTTTATAATTCAAAAAACACCTGTTTAGATTAAAATTCAGTACTTTTTTTAGTTCAGAATTTTACTCAGATCTTTTTTTATACTATTTTCAAGGAAAACCAAGGATGTAGTTTGGGATATTTAGGGAGAGTTTGAAGATATAGAAAATGGCTTGGACAAAACCAATTTATTGCAGCTGTGGAAATATAAGCTCCACTTTACTACAAATGCAATCTGTGGAAGGATATTGGCTAGCGGTAGATTGGCATGAAATTCCCAACTGAAGCAGATAGAGGAAAGTAATTTTATGTATCTATCTCCCTTATGTGTAATGTTATGACCGTTTTAGACTTAGCTTTACAAATTAGTTATTACAGAGTAAGTAAGAAGCTGAACAAGTATGTGCTCATACAGAATAAAGTAATTCGTGCCACGAAGATGGGAAAATGTGTCAGTTTTTTTCTTGCAATATATCTGCTAAAACCTTGTGATTCAACTGCATTTCAGTGTTATGATCCTAGGGATGCTCCGTCAAGAGTACACAATATAATCTCTAATTTTTTATTATGATCTCAAACAGTGGGATTATTCCAGTAACACCTATGGAAAGCTGAAGGTGAGTCAAGGCACAATATGACTAAGGAATACAGCAGTTTGTTTAATTATTCAAGTAGGTGGGTAAAATTTACAGGGAAAATAATGACAGTATGAAATTTCAACAGAGCTGTATAGAAAATAAAAAGATGCTAAAAAGATAATTGAAGTTTATTAAATCCTAAGTAGTGTCTGCAAAATCAACACCCTTTACCACTGTAACCACAATGAAAACTGTAGGGTTGGGGGTATAAATTGAGGACAGTTTCAGAACGTATAAAGCATAGTTCACTCTGGCTATAATGCATAGCTTGAATGGTGTAGTGGGTAAAGACGTTGGAACAAATGTTGCAGTCATTTAGGAAGCAATTAGATACCATCCTAGGGGAACATATGTATTATGAAGGCCAATCCTCTTTAGGCTGAATGGCCTTTTCTCATATTCAAGATGTTTTATTCACACTGTTGTTTTTTCCACAGAACGTACTCCATTGCTTTGCTCTGACATAAAAGGTAGTAAATACGAGATAAAAATATGGGGTTTTTTGGTGACTTTTAGAAAGGCTTTATTACATTTGTTTTTCTTTATAGTGCTTTTTATTAACTTGTTCATTCAGATAAATGATTCAAAATTGTAATTTTTTATAGAATTATATTAAATAAAGAAATATACAGTGATTTAGATTGTCATCCCTTTGGAACAGCTGACACTGTATTCTGTCTCTATTCTGTTTGTTCCTTGTCAGAAGGGATCCAGTTTATTTCTCTCATAAGAGATTGTACCCTGAGATCTGATGCTTGACAATACCAGCACTAAAAGTAAATTTTTCAGTTTAGAGTTGAAAGCTTATTGCAGCTTTTGAGATACATACTTATAGCAATTCATAGATAGTTGGCAAGGCTCTTGAATTTTATTTTATTTTATTTTTAGGATATTCATCTGTTTCATTTGAATGTATTCTGAAAGAAGTAAAAAATACATTTTACCAGCTGAATTCATTCTTAGAGCTAGACAAGTTTAGATTAAAAAAAAAAAGGAAAGCAAGACATTTGTTGTAAACTTTAGATTAGTCTGCTAATAACTTTCTCCATAGCTGCTCCGGCAATTGAGTTAGGGAGGCTAGATGGCTTAGCAAAGTTTCTGGAGAATTCTGTTTTATTATTGAAAGTGGTTTGGATACTCTATCTATCTCAACATCTTCTGTTCCTGACTTTGGTCATGTTACTATTTTTTGCAGAAATGGTAAGTGGGTTCTCCTCTCCTTTCCTACCTGGAACTCCAGACTCATACCATCTCATAGTGATTGCAATTACACTAGTTTTACAACACTACAATAATATTCATGTCAGCTGAGTTTCTCCAACCCAACTACACACACCTGCTCAAATCTATATAACCCTTATGCAGGGAGATTGCAAGGGAAATACATCCTGCAGCTACAATACAGGTAAGTCAGTTTTCACTGTTCCAATTTCAAGTGCTTATTCTGATCTGGACAATGAGTTATTTTTCCCATTTAAAATTAACAAAAACATATCCTGCTGCAGAAAGGTTGTTTTGTAAGAAAATGAGCATTTCCCTAGCTTTTAAGACTGTGATTTCATCAAGACATATTTGTTGAGGAGGACTTCTGAAATCTGGGTGGCTATTCTCAGTCAGGGCTGAATAACCAGGATCAGAATCCCACTGTCTTTATGGAATCCTGTCACAGCACAGGGTAGACTAAGTCCTAGAGGAAAACAGAAAGCTAATTTTTGGATTTGCTTTTGTCTTTTAAACTAGAAAATTTCCAGCTGGGTGCCCTTAGTAACTTAGGATGCATGTTTTATTTTCTGTCTTCTGGATTAACCAGTCTTAGAAAATTTCACTAATAGGGATCAAGAAGAGTAACGAAGCAGGTGATGAAAGATAAATAATGGGAAAAAATGGGATGGGTGGACTGAACTTATGTTATACTTAATATTTTAGAAAATCCTTTTAAAAAAAAGGCAATTGAAGGCATTTGTTCAGAGAAAAGTATTTTGAAACGATATCAGGGTTTTGCATGTATGTTTCATACAATAAAGTTAGATTTTACTTTCTTTGAAAAGAATGCTTAAATATGTTATTTAGCTACGTATTTTTACTAAGCAATCTTTAGCACTGATTTTGCTAAGTGCGTAAAAATGCTGTCTATGTTTTACTATAGACATAAGAAATTCAATTTTGGACCATTAAATACATATATATTAGCCCCTTCCGAGAATCATGCTACTCCTATGAGATACAGTGAGCCTTGTCATTGCTTAACTAGGAAGTAAAGCTCTGTGTATCAGTATGAAGTGTCTAATGAAATTAGAAACATCTGTTCTTGCAGCTTGTTGCTCCTCCCTTGAGGGGTGAAAGGGAGCAGGATGAATGAAAGAACAAAGAAAATGCATAGCAGAACAGATTTTGGAGGGAATAGAGAGCTCTCTGAAGCCTCTTGCTTTCATTTGACTTGTCCTCCAGCCAGAACTCTTCCCTGCAAGAGGAGAGCAGAGAAAGAAAAGATTATAAATGGTCCCACAGCACAAGCAGTCCTTGAAAGGCCTTTTGCTGTTGTGCTGATTTGTCCATGGAAGTTTGCTCTGGCCCGCTGTGAAGGAAATGCTATTTTACCTTCTGCAGAGAGGTGCACTGAGCTGCCTGCTGCGTTGACAGGCGTTTTCTTATTCTTCATTTGCTGCTGTTTCTGAGACATCCAAATCGGGCCTCTCTCATGCAAGAATAGCTGCTTGTGTGAGTACTGTATGATCTGCACCTGCTGTCTGTGACTAGTTAGCCTCACCTGCCTGGAGATAAGCTATTGATAATAGCAGACTATTTTATACCAGCAAGTAGCTTGAAAGACCCCAAAGTAGGAGCTGTTTCAATGGCTGGCTACTGGTAACACTGGGAGTATATGTTGCCTGTATCTTTGTTACCACTATTTAGATTTCTTACCTTGCATAAAAGCTTCCATTGTTTGCCAGGCTGTTTCTTACACCAGTAATGGTATACTTGAAAGTTTAATTCTCAAGAACAATAGTTGTGGAAGCCCTTTTGGGAGGCACTGTGAGGCATAGTCCTAACCCCAAGTAAATGGCTATACAAGACATAGTTTGTCAGGCTAAGTTAGTTGATGTTCACATCTTATAAGACATTCTTCTATGGACCTTTTTTTCACCATTTCTTTTAAATTTTAGTTCCTGCTTCCTTTCACTTGGAATTCTGATTGCACAGTAAATGTTCTGACTGATTCATTAACCTCCTCCCTATTACTAAATCAAATATTGTTTTGAAAACATTGTCTTTTTGTAAAGGCGATTAACAGCCAGTGTTGTCTCCAAAAGATCAGGAGCCCCAGAGAAATGTCTTCACTAATCACACCGATGGTCATCAATATTTAACATATGATGCTGCCATGTTCCCTTGTACTGGTTAACAAATACTGCTTAGTAAAAGGGGATTTACAAATGAATTTACTGTGATGAATAAGAAGCTACAATTCAGTAAACACTCTAGAACTCCTTTAAAAATGTAGTCTATATTAAAAGTAGAGAGTACAGTTCATACATTATACATGGAAATGTGACAAAATCACCAAGCCTACTTTTATAACTGTCTTATAAAGCAAAATGTTTGATTTTTCAGGAATTCTCATTACTACGCTGACAAAATAGTTCAAACTCATCAAATAACTGTAGAAAACAGCTGTTTATACAAGGTGTTTCCCTCTTATTTAGCATAACTTCAAATACGATTTATTAGCCAATTTCACATTTTATGTGGTTATTTGAAAAAACAGGAAACAAGCAGTAAATGCCAATTTAGCTGGAAAAGAGAAATGGGCAAAATTCTATTTGTGAAACAACCAGAGGAGCTCTGGAGTGATGCAGATTGATTTCAGGGGAGGAGGAATGAAAGGGAATGATCAGACCAAATTTATTGGCTAGCATTAAACATGTAGGATCAATGTCTTGTGGGTCTGCATATGATCAAATTGCAGGGACAATTGGGTAGGAAGAAATGTTGAGGGCACCTGCAGACTTAAGAAAGTGGTTGGAAGGGTGATGTGTAATGGACAGCTATGATTAACAAAACACATGAAGAAATCAAATGAATACTAAGGAGGAGAGAAGCTAGAGTGGAGAAAGATGGAGAAAGCCAGGGCAGGGCTTTATATCTGTTAAAATCTATTTCTGTCAAAATACAGAGCACTTTGTCAACACTACCTGTATTTTGGGCCCAAGGAGGAACTTTGGTCAGAAATGGAAAAACTTTTGAGTTTGCTAAAACTGATAAAAGCTCGGATGTTTCTGCAAATTTCATTTTATATAATATTTTGGCCATCACAGTTAATCTCTCCAGAGCTGAATGTCTCCTCTATCTGCACATAAGGTTGTTATAGATTTGTTATTTTCTGTTTGTAGGGAGAAAGGGAAAGTTTGCCTCAAATCCAATAGCTCATTCTAAACTCATAATCGTCCTTTTCAAACAAGACTTCCCATTGCTGTTTTGGGGGTTTATTTTGGTTCATTGTTTGGTTTTGGGGTTTCTTTGGGTTTCGCCTCCCCACTGAGTTTTTCCTCCCTGAGTACCTTTCACAACAGATTAGTCTAAGGAAAAAGAGAAGCTAAATCCCTTCCTTTCTCAAGCTTTTTTCTAGGTGAAAACAGAAAGTCCTTGCCCTTGTTTGCCTCCACATCACCATCACATATAATTTTTTCTTCCATAATTAACACACCACTGTACAAAAGAGCCATTAAGACACCACAACACAAGTGGAAATGAGAGCCCCTGAGGACTATGGAGCAGTCTCTGGTAGTTGGTGAATATTCACAATGCATTGCAATAAGCAGGACAGGTGCTTCTGAAATTGTGAAATCATCAAAATTATTCTGTATTTAATTGCCCTCAGACTCTCCCATCCATCTGTTTAGCTGGTTTGAATCAGTTCACTGGGTAAAACAGAAGATATTGGTGGGCTACTGCTAATGAGTCTTGAACACTTTTTTTTTGTTCTTAAAGTATGTTTATATAATCGTGCTTTGGTTATAGTTCCAATCTTGTGTTGATTCCATTGCTACCAGAAAGTGTACAGAAGGCAATTTTTTGGCAAAGCAAGGATGGGGGAGGGTAAATTTTGGCCTGTTGTTTTTCCGAGTAAAAATTCCTCTTGAATCACATCTCTGCCATTTTGAAAGTCCAAATTAGCATTGCAAATTGCAGTGTGCAATTTCTAAAATGTTACAAGTAAGACAGTGCTAGCATGAATTCATAGTTTTCAATATATCTGTGCCACGTCTACTACTTAAAAACACGTCTGTGGTTTTTTGAAGAAACAAATTGTACGTAATCTAATCCTACATACCACTATTTGTCTTGGTATCCTACCATTTCATTTGGATCTAAGAAAAGTTTGTAAAGATTATCTCTGTAAAAGTATAGTTCTAGTCACTTGTTTTCCTTCTTGAATAGTTCTATTAAAATTTGCCTCTAGATTTCCAGAATATACTTGTTCTTCTGTCAGTCATATTTCAGAGGCAGCTTGGGAAATTTATTGGTTTATGTGTTGAGTATATCTTCAACACAGGTAGTATTCTTTTCTTTGTAAATACAAATGTCTTCTCAAATAGCAGATATATAAATACTGAGAAAATTTTGAACATGAGCTATAAATATTTCAGGCTGCAACTGCATAGAACTTACACTGAACATAGTGCTCTGGTATCTAAGCTAATATTAAACCTGAGTTAGCTCCTTCTAGTGAATTGAAATGAATCTGTGCTGTACTGAAGACTGCATTATTCCTCTGGAGAGTGAGGTCAGCATTTTGTCCTATGAACCTAGACAGAAAGTGAAGCACACTTGCAGTGTTCTGCAGTTCGTCAATGTATTTGCATTGCTCGTGTCTTCAAATGTGTACGTGCGGTGTCTGACTAACGCTTTGGTAAGCTCTGCATTAGTTCATACTGACAATTGATGCGGTGGAGGTTAGATCATTCCAGGTTTGAACTGGACTGTAGTTCAGTCAGAACCCGCAGCTGATAATTAGCAAAGAAACCAAGAAACAGCTGATCTTTAGTAAGAAGCAGAGCCAAACCTCTCTATGGTCTGTGCATACCCAGAAGCCTTGAGTAAAAATTTCCATTTTTTTATAGCACCAAAATGCTATAGCCCTCTGTTGTTAGACATGTTATTAGAAAGCTGCATTTGAAAAAGGCGAACGGATTTGCCTTCTGTAACATGTACACACCCACACTTCTGCATGCAGATATGCTGCAGGATTGCTAGAAAAATGCATTAGTCAGAAACTGTATCATCAAAAGTTTGTGGAGATAACGAGTGAAGCCTCACTCTATACAAGATAAAACATCTTTATGCATATATTTATACTGTGACTGTTGATATTCTATTGTTTTGTACTCATGAAACTGAAATTTCTATGACCTTTTGTCATTCTTCTGTGATTAACAACTTGTGCATGACCAGGTGTCTTTTTTTTATTATTATAAATGTAAACTGTGTCATGGGGTACTGTATTAATCACACTGATGCTGTTTTGAGGCAGGAGAGAGAAAAGCTACAGGTACAATAGCTTAATACCAATATTACTGAAGAGTCCCATCCTGAATCCCCGTTCAAGACACTGAGATCTAAGAATCATACCTCACTAGAAATGTAAAGGCTTAACCAAAAGTAGTTAAACGTGTATCACCAACACTGTCCTTGAGACACCGTGAAACTCTCCTTTCATTTGTTCATATAATCAAATTGAGGTTATGAAAAGCAAACTAACATCTGATAACGGCCATAGGATTTTTTTATTTACTACACCAAACTAAGCTGTTCGCACATGTCTGTCTTTCTACTATTGACTTTCAGCTTAGGAAGGAGATGTGACAAGAATGCTTCTATCTTTTTTTTTACTTACATTTTGAACCTTGGGAAAGGCAATAGTTTTACATTCTGCACTTAGCTGAAGTACGTTCTTCAAAACGTGTTTTAAACGCATGTTGGCAACAACCTTGTCATTCTCACCTTTATAAGATGCACCTCCCAGGTTCCAGAAGACAATTAAATTTCTCAGCAGTTATTCAAGCAATGATTTACATTAATGAAAACTGAACGGTGGATCCATCAGACCTACCCTAACAGTCACTGCAGCCGTACAAGTGCCATTTATTTAGTATTTGAAGTAACTGAGCAACTTAGTTCTTGGGTCATAGTAATGACATCCAATTTCAGGAAGAATGAACAGCATTCATTTTAACACACCAAATCTGTAAGGAACAAAATGCAAACGTGAAAATCACAGAATCACTAGGTTGGAAAGGA
>NW_010525475.1:95399-104423 GCF_000687285.1 Phaethon lepturus | reverse complement strand
TGGGCTCCCGCCCTGTGTCGAGCGCCTGCGTTTGGGGGAAGGTTTACCTGCGGATGTGCTACACGTACCGCACTGCTAAGCGCAGACCGCTCCGAGGAGGTGCGGTAGATTTGCCTCGACCCTATGTTGCGTTCTCAGGAGATGTGGTGCAACAAAGTGCTGGCAAACCGTTCCCCGCAAACTGCCAGAATTTTTGTGGAAAAAAGTGCAGAGACCCAAACCTAGAGAACCTACGGCAAGGAGCAGGGCTTCAGGAGCCAAACTGTTCAGGAACTGGGAGCTGGACGTTCTCAGTCAGCGCTAAATTTGACTTCCAACCAAGAGAAACCCAGACCCCAGCAGCTGTACCTCCATTCTCTTTGGTAGAGCTGTGTTTGCCACGTTTCAGTCCTCACTGCATATATTGACAATCCCTTTACTAACTGCTTTCCTGGGGTTATCTTCTGTTCATGGGTTGCTGTACTTCACTTAAGATTCCCAAGAAATTACAAAATGATGTAAACAAGCGTTTTCAAAACTGTTTGCATCTCTCCTTATTCCCTCCTGAGGAACAGAGGAGGATGGGACCGGGGTGTCCTTGAGATACTATATTTGATCTTAGCCAACCGACTGAGAAACAGGGTTGGGAAAAACAGACAGAGGAAGGATATTGCAAAACATGAGTGAAATCCTTTCCGTTGGGATTTGGAGTTTGGTAGGGCAGGCGAGGCTGGCCGGAGGTGAGGGGGATGACCTCTCCGCTTTTGCTCCACACGAAGGCAGGCTCGCGAGGAGGAAGCCCGTCCTCTGCAAACGCCGCTTGGGCAGAGTTCACACCGAGCGCGAGAGGCCACGGGCGGTTTTTGGAGCACCCACGGCAGCTCCGCAAAGCCAGGGCACCTCCGGCACCTCTGCAACGCTGGGCTGTCCGCGGTGAGGCTGCGGTGCCGGGGTGCCCGCAGCACTGCTGCGACGTCGGGGAGCCCCGCTGAGCTCAGGGCCAAGCCCCGGGAGGCCCCGCCACCGGCCCACGCCGGCGGGACTCCAGCTCGGGCAAGTCCTCCAGCTGGGCCAGTCTCTGACCCACCCTCAGCAGCCACCCCAATTCTGCAGCCCCGTCGGTCACGGCCTGCGGGGGGCAAGGGGCTGGCAGGGAGGTGTCCGCAGGAGTCCCCAGGGCCTGGCTTTTTCCCCTGAGGCTTCATGGCCCTCTTGCAGGGCGGGCAGGTCAGGTAGGGAGACAAAACCTCCTCATACAGCTTCTGTTGCAAGACAGAAACTGCAAGGCATGGTTGCTAGCTATGAAAAATTATCCGGGGAGAAGGTTTCCCTCTTACGAAATGCACCTCCTGATCGTCCTGCAGAAACCGTCCTCGCCCTTGCAGCCACCCCTCAGCTTTTCAGTTCTACCTTTGATTTTCTGACAAGCATTCAGGAATGTCCCCACGCCAGGCTGCCAAGCAGTGTTGGCCTTGCTGCCTTCCCTAAGATGTGCGGTTTCAATTAGAGGAGAAGAAACCCTCAAACCCTCCCCTAACTTCACAGCGCTGATGCAGAGGGTCTAGGTTTTATCGGGGCTTATAGGTATAATTTTGTCTAATCGAGGGTCAATATTTATGCTCGCAGTGTTGCGTTCTTATTCTCTAATGTACTGTTCGAAGGTGTTACTGACACATAAAACGGTGAAATGTAGCCGATCTTCCTTGTAAGTATTTAATCCCCATGTGCACAAAAGCAGGGAAGTTCATACTTCCCTGACCGTTTCATTTCTCTATTTCCGACACCGTTCTCCAATGCCCGCAGAATTATTACAGATAAGAAAGAATCATTCCACGGTTAAATAAAAGTACATATGCTTTTTGCAGGAAAGGAGGAAAAAGCAGGTGTTTTCATATTGCCTGTCAGAACTTTTACCAGTGCAGGAATGGGCTAGATTTGGACCAGGGAGCTAGTGCTCAAAAACGTGTATTGCCAAATCAGGTCCCTTCTAGATTCTAGTTTCCATCAAGTTGAACATGAAAGCAAATTTCTTAACATTAACCCCCTCACTTGGTACAACTGCGATTTGAAAGGTGTAAATTGCTGAACAAGTTTGTGGGGAGACACTTACTGAGATACTAATTTAGGTAACCATAGGTTCTCAGTGCCCTCTCTGTTAAACTGTTCTGTTTCTTACCATCCGTTCACAAATGCTTTGTCAGGACAATTAGTGGTGGTAAAGAAAACTGGAAAAGAAAACTTCTTTCAAAACTTTTGGCTTGGATGTATACAAGCTACTGTGACTGTCACATGAACATTCAGTCCCCAGAAATACACAGTTGCTTGTGGTGAATGTAATTTTCCTGGGGAAAAGGGACTAACCCCTCTAGCCAGCCAACTTATTAGGATTTTATTGTTGTTTTCAAAGAGTTATTTAACTGTGACTGGGGAGCAGGCTCTTCGGAAGCCACGCACGTCACGGATTACACAATGTGCATAAAGCATGATAGTGTCATTACCACACCTCTATTTTTTAAAATACACTTCCTTCTGCTTTTAGGTTGGGTCCAGTTATTCATGGGGAGCACCCGGCTCCGTACGAGGAAGCGGTGAATCCCTCTCTTTCTCCAAAGCACCCAGCCAGCAAGGAAGGCCAAATTTTACTCGGGTTTCCCACCAGATCTTCAGATCAGATCCCTTATTTTCTCAGTAAAAATGCAGCACACTTTTTTTGCATGTTCAACTGTGGAGGAAAGGCCTTGATTAAACCGGTGAAGCTAAGCCACCTCCCCAAATGCCACTAAGACACAGCAGCACAAAAATCAAAATTTAAACATACCACGGAGCAAGTAATCCCGGTTAATCCCAGCAGCCCCTGACAGTCCCTTATGGCGCAGGGCGGGCAGGGACCAGCCATTTCCTGCGGTCGCCGACCATTCCCACAACCCAGGGACTTGCCCCGCGTCCAGGTACGGCGCCTTGTTATCAGGGGGACACAGCGGATGGGGCGCAGGGTCTGCGGTCCCACGGGGTGCCAGGAGTCCTCAATGCCCTGCCGGTCCAGCCAGGGGAGAAGTCAGCCAGAGGGAAGCTCAGGGCAGCCCTTTGCACCATGCTTGTTGGCTCTGGTTTTCTTCAGAGACCTTGAGCCTCCCACCCTCAAAATGCCAATGCAAGCGCGAGGGAGCAAGAGACTGATTTATCGCTGTTTGGAAGGGGCTGCCCTAGTTTAGCTCATAGGTAAGGGCAGTGGTAGACGAAACAACAAGGACAAGGAGAGACCTCTGACAGGTTTTTCTCCAAGTCTGTGCTCTGGGCAGGGCGGGCAGATAGGATCTGCAGAACCATAAATCAACTCGTGGCAAAGGGAGAAGAGAAATGGATTGTGAAATGAACTGTAAAATAAACATCTAAAGTAAACATCAAAAAGCCGTGGTTAGTTTTTTTCTGTCTGAAAGCCCAAATGCGGTACAAGCTACTGGCTGGCTATGCCAGTTGCGGGGGGTTTACTGCTGGCCCTGTTGCAGGGCGAGGAGGACGCAGCCGCTCCTCTTTGCCGGCGGGAGAGGAGGCTGATCCCACCATGAGCACCCTTGCTGTCCTTTGGCACAGCCCCATCGCGCACCGCCTCGGGCGCCTGAGCTTTGCCCTCGGCTCCCGGAATGGGCTCTCCTGACCCAGAGCGATGCCCTCCCAGACACCCGCCTTGGTGGCCTGGCAGCAGGGATGGGGCCACCCTGAACAGCTTCAGGCTGCGCCTTTCTACCGAGCCTGGGTTTTCCGATAAGCAAGTGCTCACCCAAAGCTGCCGCTCCCCGCCATGCCTGCCGGCAACCCTGCCTGCCCTAGCCCTTGCTGCTCATGGTCAGTGGAGCTTTGCTGCTTGCGCATCTTCTCCTGGTCCAGCCCATCCTCCCTGCTGGGAGGACCAACGCATGCCCTCGGCGGGGGAAGCTGGCCACCTCTGAAACAAACCTGACCCGCTGCAGGAACATCTGCCTTTTCATCTGTCTTTAAACTTCTGGACCTTCAGATTTGCAGGCGTCCAGCCACAAGAGGGGTCGACAGTTCCTCGTGGTGGCACATGGTGGCACTCCTTGTGCTGCACGAGGGCCTTGCTTAGGGCGTGGGGCACGCGTCCTCCGGCTGCTGGGCTGGCTGACACCCCAGCAGTCAGAGGCTGCTGCCAACTTTCGGGTTTCCAGGCCCCCACGGCCACGGGCATCCAGCCAAGGCCGGGGGGGGCAGGGGGCGGGGGGAGGTGGGGGGAAGTGGGGGGCAGGCTGCGTGGGGACTGGGGGGCAAGTGTGGCACGAGATTAGGCTCACAGGAGGAGGATGGGACAGGTGGGAGGGGAGATAGTGGAGGTCCTGCTTCGGAAACGCACATGCAAGAGCTGATGATAGTTGTTGAAGTGTCGGGTGGAGAACTGGGTTCCAGATTCCTCTTCCTATGGCCACCACCTGTGGTTCTGCCGGGAGGAGGGGGAAGGGGCTGAAAACTGACACTTGGCCAAAAAGCCTGTGGGATACAGCAGAGGAAGACCCAGGGGAAAGGGACTTTAAGCTGATCACCGTTTCCCAACGGAAGTGTCTGCATCCCGTAATGCCCTACCAAACAGGGCGGAGGGGATGCCGCTGGAGACGCTGGTTTTAACTCCCCTCCCCTACGCAGTTCACGCCTTCAGCCGTACCTACAGTTTTATTACGTTTTGAGTTTCATACATGGATTTAGTGTGAAGAAGCCGAGCACGTGCAATACTTTCACCGGGAGCCACGCTCTGGGCGAGGCTTAGCACGTGCCCACGGGTGCGCGGTGCCAGGGGCCGTCGCCTGCGGGTGGCCGCCCCACGCGCGGGGTGCGAGGGTCCCCTGGGTTTGTTCCAGGTGCCGTTACCGGCTGTTGCAGTGCCTGTGCTGAACACGGAGGTGTGCAGTGAGACGTAGGAGTCTGTACGCTTCCTCTGCTGCGGCACAGACCCCCTCTTGGATACACAAAATTAGGGAATAAACTGCTTAAACGCCAACAAGGTACTTCAGCAGTTTGGTGCAATTAACATTTCAGATACGAGGGGTCAGAAGAATTAAATTCTGCTCTACCCATTTCTGAATAAATCTCCTTTGTTCAGACCCTTATTACTCTCATATTCCAGGTGCCAAACGCAATCCACCTTTAACATTTCTAATACAGCTTCGTCCTGAGACTTTTGGCACACGGGTGATGTCTGAGACAGGGCTAGACCAAAAGGAAATGTGTGTGGGCTCTGTGTGTGTGTACAGATATGTTAGACAAGTCACCTTTAGATGGTCTTTCCTCAACCATGAGCTCATCCAATTTGCCCGTATGATAAATTTGACCTTTAAGTTAGTCTTGAAATGCTGAACATGCGCCTACGGAAGACCATCGGTTATAGCGGGAAAGAAACAGATACGCCTTTCGTTAGCTTACGGATGAGGTGATCAGCATAAAATGTTCAAATTCTCTTAACCTTCAAGAGGAAAAGTTAGCAGATTCTTGACTCACTGAAATAGAGAGGATCAGAGTTTTTATTTTGCAGATTATGGCCCAGGGAAGCATTACAAGTCACAAGTGCCAGCACTGCCCGAGGGCAGGCACCACAGCCAACGCTGTAGGTGGTGGTTCCCGGCTGCATCTAGGCTGTACGAAGCTACTTCACAATATCCATTTCCCACAGAAAGACTCGGCAGAGGATGAACAAAGAGAGACACTTTTAAAAAGAGCAAGGCATTCATTTTTTTTCCCGTTCCTTTGGCTGTAGCAGTTTGCTCTGAAGTGGTGTGCTTGTGTCCCTTTGAGCAGCCACACCTGGTAAGAGGTCCACAAACTATTTGCACTTACTCTCAGCTCTGCGTCTCCTGACCTTAGCAGACCTTTGAATACAGCCACCAGTTCACATTGGCTGCAAACTTTCTCTTCCGCAGCGTTCCAGGTTTAGCCTGTGTTAGGAAAAGGTGGCTGACATAGCTAGACCGGCAAACTGTGTCTTCAGGCTCAGAAGTAGCTTGAAGCAGCAAAAAAAAGCGTGCTTCTTGCCGGCGTAGCTGGAATGGAGCGAGTTGCACTGGCAACGAGCTCTTGCCAGGTAACTGTGTTACCTGGCCTTCTTGTTTGTGAGCGTTAAAAATAATCGTATCCACAACTGACATTACTGACCCCACAAACGTTTTAATACCTGGACTTAGAAAAACAGAGAACGTAAAAAAGTCAGAGAATGAAAAGAAAAAAAAAAAAAGGAAAAAAATATTTCAAAGAAAGGTTCCTGGGGATCAAAAGTTAGGAAGACCATTGCTGATAGCAATGGGAAACACTGGTGACTTCAGACATGGATCGAAGAATGATTGAGGGGCATGAAGGAGTGGTTCAGGTGCTCCCTGATGGCAATGCATCATTTAAAGGATAGCATTTTATTAGGCCCTTTTCATGTGCTGCCTTGTTTTTCATTCCTGTATGCTCACATCTCTTGACATTTTCTCTGCACACAGAGAGAAGCCCACTCAGAGGCATGGTCCGTGAGCTAGGTAAGGTGGGAGCTGGGTCCCCACTCCTCACACATGCATTTGTGTGGGAAAACCAAACCGTGAGAGGCTCACGCTAACAGCAACATCATGTCACCGTCCCAAAGGCCCTTTCTCAAGAAGGGAACAAAGCTTTGTGAGGTAAGGTGAAGAGATTGTGGAAAAGCAAAGATATTCAAGCAGGAGCTTTTAGAGGCTGGAAATATAGCCACAGAGTCTCAGACAAGTCCCCCAAGACCCAGAAATTCAGGGCACTTTCTGCAGACGACTTGTCACCTTGAGATCCTCTAGTGTTTAAAAACAGAGTGAAATGGGCTCACCCTGAAGTGCTAGTTATGGATGAAATAGAGAAAGGGAAGCCAGGCTTCGTATTGTTATTACTCTAGGGTAACTCCCCATATAACCGCTCCTACTCTGTGGTAAGGTAGCTAGCACTGACCCTTTGGTGACAAGAAGGTGGCCCACCTTAGCCGGACTGCCGAGCAAACACAACTTGACTGCACAGTGAAGACCCCCCTGTACATCCACATCTGACCTTCCCCTCTGCTACCTTCTCCTTCTAGCTGTGGTCCTAGAGATGCAGCTCCAGAGCAGACACCTGCCTTCCCCAGGAAGAGTCTTTGAGATCTCCTAGCTCTGAAAGCCGCTATAACTTTATAACCGCTCAGGCACAGTAGAGTTTTGACTTAAATTGTGGCTTTTCCATAGGAATCTGCCAGGCTGAGTGACAGTGCGTAGCAAAATCTTCTGTGTAAATGAGACAGGCTCGCCATAAATTTTGCTTAACAAACAGATGCACACTGAGGTTGATAACGCAGTTTGATGTCACAAGTATGACTCTCAAGACAAGTGTGAATGACAATGGGTGTCATTTAATGAGTAAAAGGACTAAGTTTATTTCGCCTTTTATGAATTGCTTTCTAAGCACTGACTTTTCTCCAGGACGTTCATCCATGAACTAGTTAATGGTGTGCAAGCCTGGATAGCCTTAAGTAAGAGGAGCCTATAGAGATTTAAAATAAAGTGCTGGTGAAGTATGAATTTTCTATTGAAAAAAATAGAACAAATGTGACATGAGAAGCTGCCCAGACACCAGGCCTGTTGTTCACAGTGGAGGCTCGGAAAGGATGGACCTTGCCCTCCTGGAGGGGAAGGTGTCAGGAGCAGCATCTTCTGCCGCTCCCAGGGAGGACCTCCGAGGTGGCCATGTCAATGCACAGTTTTCCTCCATCTTTTGCTTTGGAGGTCAGAGGTAGAGAACACCCATATTTCTTAATTAGCACTTTCTAACTGATGCCTTCCTTTTCCAAGGTGGTTAAAACCAGAAGAAGGATCCATTGTCCACACAGCAGATGAAGCTTCAGAGAGGTCCCACGTGACGCATGACAGGAAAGGCAGTGCTCTGGAATTGCCTTGTGCTCTGAATTGCAGCAAAACCCAAGTTTTAAGGTATCACCTAAAAAAAAAAGAGTGAAAATTGATGGAATCCTGACCAGCATCGCGTTTGTGTTGGAAGCTGGAAAGGTTTTTATGAGATGTCGTATGTTTTTATCGTTTTTCCCCCATTTCACATGTTGTTCATAGGACATAGATATCTTTAAACCGGCATAGCATAATGTAACATTAAAAGAATGTTACAACAGTTACCCTCATTGAGGCCAAGTGTTCCTACTGAATTGAGACGTTTTATTTCATTTTCTAGATTAAATCGGTTCCTTGGTATGTCATCAAAGCATCAAACAATAAAGGCAGGAGACGCTTTGTTCTAATAAGTAAATGTTGTGGCACATGCAAAACTACTGGTGCCATTAGTATGAAAAGAAAATCCAAGTGCAAAAATAAAAAATCCAAACTGGACTTTCTGAATCATGTCAGACAATTCCAAAATTTTCTAAAGATTTGAACAGCAGTAAAAAAAAAAAAAACAAAAAACTTTTGTTTTGTTTTGTTCTAATGGAATTTTCTATGGTTTGTGTTCACATGATAAAAGTATTTTCATTTTAAAAAGTTCCACAGGCAGAGCCAGTGGGAAAAAGCTCTGTGGGCTGGGTCAGGCAAACAGAGAAGCGATGAGACAATGCAGAAGTCACTGGCAGTGGGATGAATCTGTGCACTGGCAAGAGCAGTATCTACTCCATCTGGCTTGGGCTCCACTTCACCCAAGAAGTCCTCCTTTTGAACACGGAGATACCAGTCACGATGACTCCACCAGAAAAAGAGGCAGCCTCCCAGATTTGCTTATCTCAATCTCCTTGAAAGCACCCCTAACTTCCTTGGCAGCAGTAGCCAAACAAGAGCCGTAAAATACTGTTTTCCCTGGTCTGGTCAAACTCGCAACGCAGCGTATGTGGTGGGGAGCTCCCAAAATAGCTCTCGGTTGCCTCACCAGTCTCGGCAGCAGCTTGAAAAGCCTTTTGTCTTCTGGGACAACTTGGAGAAGTTTAAAATGCTTGGACTTATTTTGAAAGTACTCTGAAAGATAAGAATGATCCATTCCAAGGCCGGGTGAACTGAAGGTCACAGCTAAGGC
>NW_010525475.1:81346-95368 GCF_000687285.1 Phaethon lepturus | reverse complement strand
GGTTCAGCACAAAACTAGCCAAGGATTTGATCAGCTCCTCGTTGCTGCTGCCGCCCCTGCCTAAATTCAGGTCAAAGCTGAGGCCCTTCCAGCTGACACCTCACCAGGCCAAACGCCCTCATCATTTGTCCTAAATACCACTGGGGCGATGCCAACGAGGCGGAGGACGCGGGTCCTTCCCTGTCAGAGCACTGCTGGAGGAACCTTCAGAAAAACCAAGCGCAACAGCTCCGCTTCTGAGGAGAAGCTGCAGTTGCTGCAAGGACAAGCGCGCGCTCACTCCGGGAAGGCTAACGCACACTTCATCCTGGCCGAAGGCTATGTTCTGACTGGATCTGGTAATATTTCAGGCTACCTCTAGTTAAGACAAAGCTCCGAGTAGCTCTTCCTATGTTAAATGAAGGATGTCCCCAAGCTGCTCTTCACACTGCAGTACTTCAGCACAACGCTCCCGTGGGCTTTGCACGGACGGGTCGTCCCCCCGCAGTCCCGAGAAACCCCTTCCTGCTGCATGAAAAGGCTCCTCTTTCTTGAAAATATCATTTGCTCTTGAAAAATGACTCCAAAAAACCCCATATACATCTGTGGCTTCCCGTCAGGGTGGGAGAAGAGTTTTTTGTTGACATGTCTCATGTTTCTGAGCACGCTCTCCTGTGCCTTGGCCACAGCCCTCGGTGTAACTTTCTGCTGATTCAGGCTGCTGGTTTTCTTATCCCAAATACCAAACGGGTGGTTTCAAGTACTCGAGACATTTTTCAGAGACAGGCTGAAACCCAGCCAAGCCCACGGGGGAGCGTAACTGGCTCATTTGCAGTTGGGTTGGTTGTCTCCCAGGACGGGCGAGCTGGGCTGCAGCTGCTGGGTGCAGCCACCATCCCAGGAGCCAACCTCCTCGCCCCTCAAGCTCAAGTGAACGTTGATGATTTTTAGCCGCAGTAAATAATGATCCTGTTGGGGTTTATTTGACCACCAAAACTACGCTGGCTTGGTTGAAGGGTTGAAGCGCAGAGGCCCACGTACACAGGCATTTACAGACTCCAGTGCATGCAGGATCAGGCCCCCTCCCCAGCCCCAAGCCCCCACCAGCCGGTTTCACCCGCTGCTCCAAAGTCACCCTTTCCCCAGGTCCTGCGTTTAGCTGTCTGTCCGTGACACAACAGAACAGAGCGAAGGCAAATGTGCAATGTAGAGATCCATTACGCTTTATTTACATGCGTCACCATCTCTTTTACAAACTAGATTACAATTTAAAATGGAATACACAAGGCAATATCTACTAACACCACGTGGAGTAAGCACTGCATCTCTATCTCGTTTGGAAAGGGGCAGGTTTTGCTCCAAAACAAACTTCCTTCCAACCTCTGTGTAGCAAGGTAGTATATTCCTCCAGGGCAGCATCTTTTTTCTCTTTTTTAAAATATAAAATCCTCAGTAAGACTGCAACATGAGTGTCTGCTTTCAAATGAAAGTACAAGATAGCCCAAATGAAAAGTATAAACTGTTCAGCTCTTCGGTACGTAAAGATGGCCATGCGCGGTAAGGCTGTGGATTTAATATTCGTCCAATTTACATGGCTTGAAACAAAAACAGATAAAACAGTTTTACAGATACTGTATACATATTTTTTTCCAATCATGCAACTTTTAAAAAAAAAAGTTAAACATGTGAAGCCAAATGTACAATCCATTTTTTCCAACCCATAGTAACGAAATGTATCTGGTCCCCCTTCAGATCTGCTGGCAATTCCTAAGGTATATCGTGTACCAGAAACACTTACAGGACACCAATTGCCAAGCAATGACATCATTTTAGAGAAATACATGACCTAAAAGGTAACTTTTTGAAGCGGTGGCACAAAAATTTCTGGAGTTAAGCAGTGGTCAACTATCCAATTATTCTCAAGAAAAAATTTTTTTACAAAACCATTAAATCAAGCCCCAAACCTGTGACTAGGAACTGCATAAATGTCACCTTTTTAGACCCTTTGTTTAGACCAAGTGTTCAAATGGTAACTACGTAATTGTTCGGGACCTTTATCTGTTTTACATGGTTTCAGAAGGAAAACTTCTAGGCATAAACATGTTCAAAGACTCAGAAGGCCAAATTTTCAAAAGGTAGGTTCCCAAAATTAGCCATTCAAGTCTATATTTTGAATTCGGCGAGATTTATTTAGCACCTCTGGAGAGGAGGGCGTTTGCTGGGCACCTCAGCGGGTGTAGAGGCTGGTGACCTTCCCCTGGGCCTGGGGGGACCTGGCACCTCTCCTTCCTTCAGGAAGCGACGAGGGCAGAGCAGCTTACCCCCTGCGACCACGATGGAGACCCCGACATTTGGTGCCTGACGCCAGGCACTTCCATCTGAAAATTCAGAATGAGCAACAGAAACTAAACCAAACCAAACCAAACCGAAGAGGTTGGCCAAGTCCACCCCTCTTCAGCAACTGCTGGGATGTTCTCCAAAGCAGAGGCTCAAGGTGTCCCGGCCACGCCAATGGAAATGCTTTCCTTGATGTTGCTGGGAGGCAGGTTAAGCCTTTCAGCTGCCAATGCTTTTCTTTCCCTTCTCTGCCACTGATGGGCTGTCTCTAAATCAAGTGGGTTTTTCCTGTTTTCTGAACAGAGTGGACCATAGCTTTCCCTCTCATTTCTGCCAGCGGGAGCGAGGTCCCTTGAACTCAATCAAGGGGGGTAGGCTGCCGAAGCAGAGCGGAAGTTGCCCCCATTTGGTTTGAGCTAACAAGCCTCCCTTGCCTTTAACAAGAACTGCATCTGTACCAAGAAAAAAAATAGAACGATGGATTTTGGTCACCTTTGCCATACCATCAAGTCAGGCCTTACCAGTGCTGTCAGCGACCTGGTCGGTGGTACTTTGGGCAGGCACCCTGGGTGTCACTGGAGGCTCACCCATGCAGGGGCCAAATGCTGTGCCCCGGCACGGGGAGCCACCGAGTGAGCTCTGCTGGTGGCCGAAACCACGGGGCAGGGGCACAAGCCCAGCCGCAGGGCATCAGCCACAGAGCAGCCTCAGGGAAAGGAGCACTGGAGGGAAGTCCTGCAGCGTACACTCGCACTGCGGGGTGTACTGTGAAGCAGAGAGCTATTCCTACACGCTCAGAGGAGGCTGGTGATAAAGCTCTCAACCAATTTTGGTAAAAGGTGCCTGCAACTGGACTCCGATAGGCAAAGCGGCCTCTAGCCCAGGTGACTGCTGTGCCACACCAGCGTCCGGGGTAGCTGGCTGCAGATGGAGATGGGCAATGAGCATCAGCTAACTCCAATAAATGTAATTAACTAGTCCCCACGCTGACAAATAGACCACCTTGGTGTAAAATGAAAAGAGAGGGTTTTTTAAAAGGCGAATGACAAACCCTTGGCTGCTTGGAAGAGCTGATATGCTACAGGGCTACGATAACCACAACTGCACAGAGTCTACAGAGTCGTAACTGCGGGGAGAAACCAAGAGGTGCGTCTTTACGAGAGAACAGCGTGGGGGCTACGGTACAAAAACAAAACTTCCATCACACTGGGAGCTGTTGTTTCACCAATATCATCTCAGGGACCTGGAAAGCAAGGAGTGAGGAAGGGCCCATGAATGCGTCTGCATGACTGTGCATGTGCAGTGGCAGTGGCGAGAGGGAGTCACTCCACATTGCATGGGACACAAGTCGGTGGGAACTCATGCACTGAGACTTTGGGTTAAAATGCTAGTTTGTTTTCCTAACATCCATGCATAATGATCCATTTCTGTACATAATAAAATATATTTATATATTTATATGCATAATGCTTTTATGCCACAAAAAAAAACCTTCATATATCGCGTTGGAGAATTATCTATACACTGTCCTATTCAGAACCTCTTCATACCGAGTTCCTATGTACCATTGGTGTTTTCCCCTCTTTTTTTGTATCCCTCCCCCCACAAGATACTAATAAAAAGTAATCAAACTTTCCAGATTATAGAGAGGATCTATACAGCACCATACCTTTTATTCATTATTATTATTATTATTCGTTTTACAAAAGAAAATCTTAGAAGCAAAATATATAAAACTGCCTTGTCTTTCAGTGTCATTTATCCTGTTACAATCTCTGCTCATATGAAAAGCCATTTGCATGATATTGTCACCTTGCGATTCCCTCTCCTGCTTCTTCTGCCACAACGGATTATACATAATGAGAAGGAAAAAATAATCAAGGATATGTCCAAAACAAACAAAAAAAAAGGATCACTGATGCAGTAACACACCCTGCAACGACCCTGTGCCTCAACTCCCGGCGTTGCCACTGCAAGCCAACCTGGCGATGCCCAGCCTCTACGCTCAGCTGTTCTGCGAAGTGGCGTACCTCCCTTAATTTTTGCTTTTTCAAACACATCTTTACAGGTGGCTATGTTCAACTTGTCTGGCAGCTCAGCTTCTAACTCCTTACCAGCTCGCCGCGGCAGTAGGGGCAGCCTGGCTAGCATACGGCAGGAGGGGAGCCTGCTCCGGCGGGCAGCAAATGGGCTCCTGCCTGGGCGCACGTGTGGGCAACGGCACCCACTGTCAGTCCGTCCCCACGAGCCAAGAGGCAAACTCGCCAGCTTCCCTTGTTTTGCAACCAACCCTGGTCTGGCGCTTAGGGAAAACAGGGGCGTACCATTAAATTTAAGGAAAGAATAAAAAAGAAACAAACAAACCAACCCAACAAACAAACAGGCCACGCACATCACCTCTCTCTGGAATTCAGCCGGTTCATATCGGTATAACAAACACTGTATATTCAGAAAACCCTGATGTCTGAGCTGTGTTGGGTTATGATCATTTCCTTGAGTGTGCGCAGTACTTCAGATTCCCCAGGGAGAGAAAGCAAAAATGGTCAAAAACCTAAGGATCAAACTGGAGGTTGTAGGGGGGAGGGTGGGCAGATGGGGAAAACCTCCAAAAAGAAAAGCCAACTTAAAACATCCCATAAATCATTAATATATTGAAACACCACATACTCATTGACAAGTAACTACTGTAAAGGCTACACAGTGTGTTCTCAACAGGATGGTGCTGAACATTGTCTCCACAGCAGGTGCTTGGCCATCCCAGAAAAGGAAGATTTTGCATACTTCAGAATGAGTTCAATTCCCCCCAAAAAAAAGAGAGAAAAAAAAGAAAAAAAATAAAGGAGGATCTTCACTCCGGTAAGGGGCCTATTAACAGTTTGCTTCGTTAGGAAAATAATGCAGGGTTCACAAAGGTCGTAAGCTGTAAACAGTATCACTGTCCACTTGCTGACAGCAGATTTGGCAAAGGGTTCTCTCTCTACATCTCGTGTCAGTTGGAGGGCCTGGAGAGGAAGAAGACAAGACAGTGAGACTGCTGCATGTAGGAAAACACCACAACAAAAAAGACAAACAAGCAAACCTCCAAACCCAACAACAGCTTACACTGACACGCAGTTTTGATTTGTTTGCACCCAGAAGCTTCAAACTTAGAGCAAGGAATAAGTTGCACCATGACCCTGTCTGAAAATGCTTCTCCCTTGCCAAGGTTTGAATGTGCTGCTTGCTGCTCCCAAGCAGGAGAGAAAAAACCCTCTCTCCAAAGAAAAACAATAACCAAGTCTGATTTATAGAAACCCAGTGCATCATCTATTTGTTATGTCTATTTCCAGGTGAAGCACAGAAGGAACCTCCAGCTTTTCTCCATTTTTCACAATCGCCCTTTCTCAGCACCACCAAAGGGCTGGACCAGTCTTCCATCAGCATTTGACATCGACCACTGCCCTTCAAGGACAGCCAAAGGAGGCTGCTCAAGAGAAGCAGCGAAGAGCCATGAATTTCGCTTCAGACTTTGGAGTTCTCAATTTTCCTCCTCGTACAACACAACCATCAACTAGACGGGGTCCGCCCAGCTTTAGAAACATGGTTAGGGTCCAGCTTGTTCTGTAGCCATGAAACTTTTCCGCACAGGGAAAGACACTGGAAGGACACCTTGGATGCAGCATGGAGAGGACTACAAAGGGACACGGTAAGTAGGTAAAACACTGAAAACAGATGAACATTGCAACCAAGGGGGCCAAGGGCCAGGTTTTTAAAAGTATTCAGTGGCTCAAAGATCTAGGCAGGCATCAAACAGGGTTTTCAAAAGTATGTGCATTTAAACATTCCCATTAAATCCTTTCACAGCTTCAGAAAGCCCACTTGGTAGCCATCCGCATTGTTCGGCATGTAACTTCTGGCTCTGAAATGGCTTCTGAAACCAGGGCTTAGTCCCTCACACCACTTATAACCTGTTGAGGATTTTCCCCGAGATGAATGACTGGTGATTTTTTTATACAGTGCAAAAACAAGGAGGCATTTGCTGAAACCAAAAAGCCATTTGAGTTGATTACAGGAACGTCTGTACTCTCAAAAGATCCTGCTACCAGGCACCCTCATGAAAAATGGTGGATTTAGGGGGACTGCTGCATTAATCTAGACCAGCATCTCCTGCAAGGGGGATCACTCAGAGGCTGTCACGAGATGACTCTCCATCACTGCCCTTCTCTTTTCTAAGGTGCCAGGCACTGATCCTATGATAACATTTTATTAAAATGACCTATTCTGATAATACTAAATGACTGATGGAAATTTAATCATTTTGTCTCATGGTTATTAGAGCAACAGCATGACAGCTGCTCCCCGCGCCAGTAAGGGAGAACTTCATTCAGCACAGCTTAGGGAGCAGACAGATTGCGCGTTTCACCCAAACAAAATTTGGCTTTAGCCTTAATTATGTGGAGAGGTTTGGGGTAGACTGTTTTGTGAATAAAGGGATTTCCAACTGGATCAACATATTGATTTCTTCATTTTCAAAGGGCAAATTAACGCTAACCGTTCATTAATGTGACTGCCTGGCAACGACTCCATTTGGTGAGTGCGTCCTGATGGCCGTAACAAGGTCAGCAGAAGATACCCAGACAGGCCTGGTAGCCCCCAGCAAAACCCGGCTAGTGGCTTGTATACAGCTCAAACAAGTGCATGTCCTTTTCTCTACTTCTCCTTAAAGCCTTAGCACCAGGAGGGCTGGAAACAGGCGACTTCCCAAAGCGCAACCCCATCCGAAGGCGAGGTGCGGGTCCCGCGCGGCGCAGCCTGGCAAGCCAGCTCGCTCTCGTGCAGCCGCCAGTTACAGTGAGTGCGGGCTCAATTTCGGCACATGGGAGAAGTCTTGCTGACTTTGAACAGAGCTATTAATTAAAAGCAAACAAGTACAGAAACTGCCGATGAAGTACCAGAGTAGTGTTTAATGCTTAAATTAAAAAAGTATGTAAGATATTACACTATGAAACAAAGTGACAAGAGAAAAAACTGGAAGATGGAGGGATGATGATGAGCATCATTTGTGGAAGCGGCACTGCCTGTTATTTTTTTTCCTGAGGACACCCGTCCTTCAGACAGTACCAACGTTTAGGAGACAGACGCACAGCTGAGGTGAAAGTTGCTCATAGCAGAACCAAACCACGCTCCATTTTCACAACTCTGTTTACACGGACTTTGCGAATGGATTAAAAAATGAAAAGGAGTAAATCAAAGTCTTAACCTGCCTGCCTTCAAATTACCTCATTAAAGTCTGTAATAGACCCAGACTCTCTCGCTTTCTGTCTCGCCACAAAAAGCCTGTTAACCCTGAGTTAGCAGCCTGCTGCTTCACAGCAATGAAAACTGTATCAGGCAGGGAAGCAAGCACTTCGGTTACATCTCCATTTATCAGTGGTCCTCAACCACAACTCGCCAGTGTTCCTCTCTCCCTGTCCCCAAGTATCTCCAGCTGCATCCTGAGCCACCACGAGGTTTTTTCCCATTCCCCTCAGCCGTGGGAAAAGCTTGTCCTCTGGAGCATCCCCCTGAATTTGCAGAGGCGGACGGGGTTTCTCCTCTGGTGAGCCAGAATGATGCTGTCCTCTAAGGGCAACACGCAGCTCTCCAGGTAAAGTACTCCAGCGCCCACTTTATCCTTTTTCCTGCCTTTACTAACAGCAGCAGAAGTATCAGCACAGGGAGTGATCAAAAAAATATGTAAGAACAGAGGTCAAGGAGGGATGCATGAAGTCTAGCAGGGCTAGTGGGTTAGAGCAGCATTTGCTAACTTGCCACAGCAAAGGTGTAGAGCCCCCTCTTACCTGTGGCATGGTTTCTTGTTTCTTCAGCTGGGGGCAACTTCCAAAAAGGGCATGACTAGAAAACATCACCTGCCTGTACTCCTTAAGCCACCCCCTGGAAAATTCAGTTCCTCCTTGAAAAGCTCCTCTGCCAAACCTGAAGCCCATTTTCAATCATCAGGGAGTGGAAAGGAAGGAGGAATTTTAGACTTTCTCCCAAAGTTTCTTAGACTTCCTTTTCTTAAGGTTTTCTTCTGAAGAAAGCACAGGCTTTCTTTTGGAGTGCAGTCTTCACAGCTGCGTCAATACCTGGGCTCTGTCACACACACGCACGCACACACTGGAAGTTAGAGGCCATTCCACCATGGCTGTTTTGACCCCCGGGGCACAGAAGGCTGGAACAAGATTCATCTGCTGGACATTAGAAGAACCCATAGTACCATATCAAGCTATAGCTTATGCCAGCATATATGCATGTGGTTGGTGAAAACAATGACTTTAAAACAGAAAAAGCATTAAGTGAGGGGTGAGGACGAACTCCTGCTTTGTCATGTCCCACCGACGTTTTGAACCCTAGATGCTAAATCTGTTTATCCTATTTGGTGGAAGAGTGTAAAGCAAGTCTTTCTGCATTTTCTAATTCTTCAGCTTGCAAGCAATTATGGGGGAGATGAGAAGCCCCTTCCATCCTTTACTCTGCCTTCCCATCCTCTACCTTGCTACCGACGAGTTACAAATGCTGCCCTTGCTTTACGCTGTGGCCAGGCTGTTGCGATTTCCCTCTGGCAACAACATTTCCTCACCTCCGTCTCACATCATGCCACCACTTAACGGGACGGCCATCTCCCAAGCCCTATGCCAGCTCGTGCACTGCCAGAGCAGCTCTGAAGGATCATCTGCTGCCTGTTGCTTTCTCCCTTTGATTCCCAGCGGTGCCAATTACACAGCACTGGAAATTTCTTCAGAATAGAACAAACAGACGCATGGATGCTCCCCAGAGCAAGGCACAGATAAGACGCACCGGCGGTAGGTTTATCAGTAGGCACATACAGTAAAAATCAGCACATACAGTTTTCTGTTAAAAGTTACGTGCTCCTTTATGTAATTATGGCATGAGAAACCACACTACCAACACACAGCTCCTCTGTATGGCAGCCTACCAAGGACCTCCTGATTTGGCTGGAAGGCTTGTTGAGTGGATCACATTTTGGAAAACACCTCCACTTAGAGGTCTGTAAAACAAGCGTTTTCCCTGGGTACCACTCCATAACAACTCCCCAGGGAAAGGAAATCCCAATAATTACTTTTACTGCCCAGAGACTTGGGATGCAAACATCTTGAAGGAAATGTGAGTCCTTCAGTGACAGATGTGCATTCGTTCTGGTGCCTCTGCCCCTTGATTTGTCATCGCCGCCAGCAGTACAGCTTCTACTCCAAAATGGGGGGAGGCTCAAAAAGCCAGACTTGATTACGTGTTAGTGAGTTAATATTCTGCCCAAGGTTTCACAGCTCAAGAATGAAGAATACACAGTATTTGTTTAGAAACAAGCAAGGAAGGTTAACTACTGTGGCCAATCCTTCTACAATGACAGAATTGCAGCAAATTTTTTTTTGTTCAAGCAGAATAAAAATTAGGAATCCCAATGCCATGGCAGGTGTGCCACGGTGATGCCCTACCGGCTTGGCATACGCTGCACCAGGATGGCTCCGTGCTGACAGACAACGCTGCGGTCAGGGTGCAAAGCCCAAGGGGAGAAAAAGAGCCGGCAGCTTAATGTGCTTTCTTTCCTGAACTTTCAGCCATGTTGCAACTTTACTTCTTCTCTTTAAGTTCTACTCATAAAAATAGATCTTTTCCAGCTCAGAGTCAGGGGCAGAGAGTGAGGGAGAAGGATGGAAAGAGGAAGAACGCCAGCACAGAACTGAGGCTTATGGGAGCTACAGAGCTGCTGTGCTGGTACTTGCGCAGGCACGTAAAGCACGGAAGTGTCTCTTCTGTGGCTGCTCTTCCACTCCAAGAAACATTGCAAACCATAGCAGACAACCAAGTATTTTGGAAGTGAATGTAACTAAAGACAGCAGATCATTCTTTCACCCTGTATCAGCTCCCTGGGATGAAAGGCTTACCCAGAACTGCAGTGAGGTGCCACAACTATTGATATATGTGTTATTCAGATATCCCACTTGTCTACAGAATCATAAAAGTCCAGGCTGGAAAGGACTCAGCATCATCTGGTCCAACCTTCTGTTGAAGGCAGGGCTTTAGCCTAAGTTATTCAGGGCCCTGTCAAGCCAAGTGTAGAATATTTCTAGAAAGTGAGAGTCCACCACTCCTCTGGGCAGTTCATTTTATCCCCAAAGGTGGGTAAGGTCCCTTCTACCCATTTTACAGATGAAAAGGAGACACCCAGAGAGAAAATGGTCCACCTATGCTCACATACTTAAAAGGAAAAGCAGATCGTGATTTTCTTAACGTATCAGGACCTCATACTGAACAACCAATTTCACAGGAAATTCTGCATTTGCTTGCAAGAGGAGCGGGCACATGCAGACTCCACTATATACGTCCCTGTGTGGTCGCCCATACGAGAAGACCATATGCTGGTACACTTGTTTTTACACCTACAGACATGTCAGTGTGCAGTTGTGCCAGCTTTCCAGCACAAGCACTGCCGATACCCAGCTGCTGTTAGAATCACCGCATCTGGCTGGGTTCAATCCTCTGCCCTGGCCAACAGAGAAGAGTTTAGATACGGGACATCATCTCTCTACAAGGTCTTCAGGCTTTTTACTTGACAACCTTATGGTAAATTTTATCCCCTGCCTTTCGTTGAGGGGCCTGAGGAGTGGGGTGGAGATCCTGCCAGTTATGGGTGACACATGACTGGGTGTTCAACACAGCACCTTTTAGGCAAGATGCTGCTGGACTAGAGGAAGAAGGCCAAAAATGCTTGCAAAATACATCTTCTGCCTAGGGTTAAGTACATCGGCTGTTATAATGGTGCTTTCTTCAGGCACTTGGGAGTACTGGGAGGGAGACCTCTACTGTGGATCAGAAAAGGATGGATAACTGTGCAAGATCAGAGAAGGATTTTGCTTGCACTTTTGAATCTGAAGAATAAGAGACGCTTTTTAGAGTAAAAGGTACTTGCATGGCTGGAAACATCCCGAATTATGCGTTTATAGTGCTATGGAAATGTGCTATGTACTCTTTATTCTGAATGTCCTCATAGACAGTTTCTTTTTCTCTGCCAGGTACCAAGCCCATTTTAAAAATATCCTCCCTGCTATGGAGTCTTCTCATTATACTCTGCAGTAAGTTCAAAATGACAGGCCAATAATGCTCACAGAAGTCACACAAAAGGATTTCCACCATGTTGATATAAGGCAGGACATCAAGTGGTAGAAAAGACAAGAGAGGGAAGGTCCTTCCTCAAAACCAGATTTTCTCTACATTTGTATGAAATAAATTACCTATGAAAGCCAGGAGAAGCAGGCAGTAAAGGGGAAAAACAATGGGCAAGATACTCAGCTCAGCTGTAAAAGTGCATAAACGCAAGCCATTCTCCACAGCAGCATCTGGGAAAAGTGGCTTTTTTCCTGGACTAACGGCAGACAACCGCGGCTACGCAGCAGCCTCCGTTAGCTGAGCTGCGTCTCGGTCCGATTACTGCTCAGCAGATGTCCGCTCCGCCAGACGCCAACAACTGCCACCCTGCGCGGTAATCTGAGTGGAAAAGCTGATTAAATAGCCCCTGTAGGCTGAACCGGAGCGGAGCGTTCCCACCACCCAGCCGCAGGTACCTGATTTAATGGGGTCAGTGTCCCCACGCACCGTGTGGGACTCGATCAAGGTCAGCGCTGAAGGGAGCATCCTCCTGGAGACTCTCCATCGGCGGCACCGGGAGCCCAGGGTGGCACGGCATGAGCGTCCTCCCACCCCAGGGTAGAAGAGAAAGGCTGGCTATTTACGTACAGCGCTGCTCAAACACGTGCAGTCCTGCTGCCTACGCTGTACCTGTGCGCTTTGGCTGTCATCAACACAAGGCTTAAACCTCTCCGGCTGTCAGTTCATCACCTTGGCTGAGTACTGAATTGCTATGAAAAAAGATTTCGACCTTTCCTCAGCTGCATGACGCTATGTTTCTAAAAAGGATCTCTTATTACGCACTTCCTCAAGACAGTATGTTTTTAGGGGGGCTATTTAAAAGTCTGTCTCAAAAGAAGGAAAGAAAAAAGAAAAACCACCTGTAACCGTCCCAGCCATCAGGCAACAGCACGTCTGGGGAGCAACACTGATCTGCAGCTCTAAACAATCATTATGGCTCATTCACATGAAAAAGATGATTTGTGAAGACTCATTCTGTAATAAAACCTGCGTGCTGCTGATCCAGGGAGGAAAGCACTGGGGAGACCAGTTGATGCGGGCTGTTCTAAAAATACCCATTTGTGCTGTCATCTGGTGAGAGTATGTCATCCTGTAATCTTGGCATCTGCAGGGACAGCAAGTTTCTGCCTAATTATTGCTGCTGAATCACATGACAAAGGATGAGGTACTAAAAAATATATCTATATAAAACACCAACAGCAGAACACCCAAACCACAGGATCAGACCACTGTCCTGGCTTCAGCTGCTGTACGCTCACAACACAAGCCTGCAGAGGCAATCCCGGTTTTTACCCATCTTTTTACGGGGTTAATAAAACCCCAAAACATAAACCCAGATTAAAAAACCACCAAAACCAAAGAGCCCTAAGGAGCGAGCGATTCATTGTATTTGCTGTCAGCTCCTGCTGCCTTCACACAGCAAGAGCCGCAGTATCCCTGCACGCATAGGGCTGGCCCCCATCTGCAAGGGGCTTCGAGGGGCACTGTGGCCAGCGGGATCACATGGGGGGACCCCCAGTGGGGTCTGCCTGCCTTTCCCCTCTCTCCTCCCCAGTGGCCACGAGTACCGAGTTTGCTCCTGCGCTGCTGGTGTGTGCCTGGGGAGCGAGAAGCCTGCTCCGGGCAGGCCCTCCTTGGAGTTAATGGGATCCCTGTTCCCAGCAAAATACGTTTTCTACATGGATATTTTTGTTCAAAGACTAAACTTGGCGCACATGATGTTCAGCTAGTTACAAAACCACCTTTCAAAACTTGGGCTGGCTGAAACAACACTTAAATGTTAGAAGCGCACCACTGCCTTAACCACTAACCTGTTACAAACGGAGCACAAGAATTTGCTGCTCCTGAACTTCCTTTAGAATTTTTTCAAGGCAGACAGCCCCATCTTGGCTCCATGTAAGAAACCTGCCAACCTTACCCCAAGACCTCATTTTTGAAAGTAAGAGAGGAGGAAGCACAGCTGTGGTCCTGAAGCAGTCAGTGTCCTCAGGCAAGAGGTCCACCAATTTCAGCTTTCATGAGCAGAAACGAAGATTTCTGGTAAAGAACAAAAAACATCTTCCTCGTGGCTTCCAAAGCTCTCTGATTCAAACCTCCATCCAAATGGAGATCTACTACCTACTTCAACTTTTAAGACGTGTTGTAGTGAATAATAAGTCATCCTCAGACCTATGCCTTCGTCTTCGGTATGAATTTCACCCAGAAACAGGTTGAACACTAACTAACAGATCAGCAAGTAGTCCAAACTGATATGGACTAATGAAATACCAGCATTTTGTTATGTTTACTAGGATTTTGCTGTATCAGAGATGTTAATCATCAAAATTGTGTGAATATTATATGACTTTGCTATTAGTAGCTTGTGCACTCTACTGCTACAGTAAGATGATGTGGGACCCAGATGATGCTAGGGCAAAATGAGTGAATTTAACTGATCTGTGGAGTATTTTACTTGTAATTTTCGAACAAGTCAACATGACCAGCATAGCTCTGCTACAGAGCTTAGAGGCATCCTGCTGA
>NW_010525475.1:71368-81315 GCF_000687285.1 Phaethon lepturus | reverse complement strand
ATTTCTCTCAGAAGATGCAGCTGGATGAGTTTTTCAGACAGTGAAACCAGCTGAAGAAGTTCCTGCCCCGCTTGCGCTGAGCCATCCTCCACCCCAAACCCTGCCAGCATAGGCGCCATTGTAAACTGGATCACTGAAAAAATCCTGGTAAAAACAGCTTCTTGGATGGGTTTTGATGATGGAGGAAATTCTTGCCCAAGCAGTAGCTGATCACTGGCTCCTGACCTTCCAGGCAGCAGCAAATGTCCCAAATAGTCTCTCTTGCCAGTGTGTTTGGGACTACTCTTTGGCAAATGCCAAGTCCCTTGGGACTCACTGGCTGGGAAGGACCATGGAGCAAAGTGCAGAGTTGTGGGAACCCCAGGCTGAGAGAGGACCCATTAATTTAAAAATAAAAGGTATTCTAGAGACAGGCGAGGGAATAGTGACATCTTTATTTATTTACAAACAAGCTGAAAAACCAAGGTGGTGATTATCTGAGCGGGCAGAGGGCATATCCAGTGCTCTTGGGAAGCAGGCAGAGAGAGGAACAGAGGCCCCAGTCAGCTTAAGAGGAGAAAATTATGGCCGAGTGAATAAAGCAAGAAGCAAGCATATTGATTTTCTCCTTTCCTTCTTGTAAGAGAAAAAAACCCAAAACAAACTCAAATTCATTTATATGCCTCAACGAGGGCCCTCTGAAAGGCTGGGCATGGCTCATCTCACGGATACAGGGTCAGCATGGTGGGACCAGGCGAGGCTCTCTCCAGGGATTGTGCACAGGCTTACGTGCAGCAAACGTGCACAGCCACAAAACCCACAACGGTGGCATCTCCTGCACGGGTTTCTTCACTTCCCCTACGAAGAAACTGTAGTTGATTTTATTCCAAAGTAAATCCCCCTCTGTACCTAGAGTATGTATAAAATACATACCTATGTACTTGGCTTCTTTCTTTTCTTCCCAAAAACTGACTCAAACGTTTCTCTTATTTTTCATAGAAAACACAGCACTCACTGTTCCCAGGTATGCCAATAATCCATTGTAACTGCTTCTGCCTGCCTGCCTGCAAGATGCACCTGGCCACCCTCGTGAAACAGATTTAGCATCAGCAAGCACCAAGCTGTTCTGCTGAAAGTGTTCCCCAGTCTTCAAGCCTGTAAAGATTCATTATTGGGGTCAAGAACACGGTGGAGAGAAGATTTTAATTCAGGGGTCCCTATTGCTACAGCGAAGCGGAGAAGTAACCAAGAAGGCAATTCAGAACGATTGCATCCGATGTCACGTGAGGTGCCCCTATCAAGATATGAGATGCTCGTAGGGAGGCAAACTCTCAAACAGCACTGCTTAACAGATGAGGAAGGGTGCATGATGAACCAGTTCAGCAGAAATCATCTGCGCTGGCACCTGATACCGGAGGCACCCCACAGAAGCCGGTCCACTTGTCAAAGAGAGGGGAAGAGGCTTCCACAGATGACTGGACAGTAATCTGCCGGGGAGAGCTCTCTCCTTAATAAATCTGTCCTCTGCAACGAGACTCCACTCACACAGATGTGTCCGTTCCTTTATTCGGAGGGGGCAGCCTGAAAAAGACCATGGTGGCTACGCTTTCCGTGAACGGCAGCGGCGAGCACTGGCGAGGAGGTGGCGTGGCGTGCAGGTCCCCCCGCGGGCAGCTTCTACCTGAACACAGCAAACGAAGCTACGAAAGCAGGAGGCTGCCCTATTTGCCTGTGTCAAGCAACGCTGTCAATAACATCTATTTTTTAGGCCCCACTTGGCAGATGGTTCTGTTGGACGTTTCACAGCGATAAAAGTTCCAACAGCGTTTTTTTTTTTTTTTTTTAACCTCATGCAAAAAGGGTTTTTAAATCCAAACAGCTCATGCACCTGGAAGAAGAGAGATCTGGTCAGCAAGTGTGACCTTCTGCAAATTTTTGCTTTCTGGTTCATGGGTCTATTCATTCTTTTCCCCTCTCCTTTCTTAAATTCTCTAGCACTGGAACTGAAGGAAAACTAGAATTCAGCTGTGGCCCTGGCCTTGCCAGACTGCCATCTCATGCAGGGTGAGGGGGACACGGTGTCCTCTACAGCCCACCTCCGCAGCCCGTCTCCTGCCCGCACACTGCAACGCCCTCACTTTCAGCGAGGGGATGGGAATGAACCAGAGGAAATCCTCCCACCGACAGAGACAGGACTGCGCAAACCGGAGTGAGGCAGCTTTGCAGAACGACCGAAAGGAGGACTCTCTGCAGTCTTTTCTCCCTCACCGGCAGCAGACCACAGCACACGTCTCCTGTGGTACTCCATCCACACAGGAAGACATTCAGGAGGTTCACCACTGCAGCTCACCTACCGCAAAGCTTCCCCCTGAACATCTAACTGTGAAACAAGAGAATGAAAACTCAATTAAAGATGAAAGGGGCAAATTATGCACCGTGAAGTCAAATGACACCGACTCCCTCTTTCCATCCTTCACCTAGAAAATAAGAAAGTTCGAAGTAAGCTGCAAACTGAATGAATGCCTCCTTTAACCTCACCACTGGGATACTCTACATACTATTCTGAAGTTAATAGAACACTTTCAATAATTTATAGCTAACCTTTTATCCTACTATATTTTGAAATCTACTCCCTTATACTAATAAATAAACAAAGGAGAAAGGGCACTTTGTGTGGCACCTACCCTATGAATCAGGGAATATGTACGTGTGAGCAGGCAAGAAGTATGGGCAGGAGCCTGCAGAATCACAGAAAGATGACAGAAGCAATGTTTACAAGTTCAAATGCCCCCATCCATGGAAAAGCAGCAACGGAAAAAAACACATCAATCTGGAAAAAAAATAATCTGAAGAGGCCAACATTTGAAAAGCACCTATGTCAGAACCCAAACCTACAGATATTCTCTTGGTGGAGTCCAAAAGAAAATGATACCCACCCCAGTCCTGGGGGGACCAACAATTTTTGCATATTTAAAACATTAAACACAGGACATTAATGGGACCAGGATCCCACCGTTGCTATTTCAATATATAATTCCTCCATTTGCTCCGTTTTTTTGACCAAGAAATACAGTTTAAAAAAAAACCAAACAGCTTTGCTAGCGTTGCCGTACCACAGCAGCAGTACAACTCTAATTCAGTCCAGACCTGTCCCACACACCCGATCTTCAGTGCGTGCACTGGTCTTGCAAAGGCGCTCTTCCTCCTCCCCTGCAGTAGTATTGCTCTACTGACTGCAAAGCCCCTTGCCCCATCCCTTTGTAACACAGCTTGGCTACGTGCGGCATCAGCTGCAAAGAAGAATCCATCTGTTGCGACTTCAAAGAAGACAAGTTGGAGCTCTGCGATTCCTAAAACCCACAAATATTCCACCTTGGTTTGTCTGATTTGTCATTAACATTTCTTATGCCTAAATTAAGAAGGACGCATAGCATCAGATGCATGCTGACAGTGTTGCAGCCGGACAGCTTTTATAGCTTAGCCTCGTTTCTCTCCATACCTCCAAACGTTTCTTAGTTGTGCCTGCTGCATACCAACACATAGCAAGCCATCACAAGCCAAATTAATATTATTAGTGTGCACTAACTATTAAGGGTTTGGTGCAAACTCCAATATAACTAAGGAACCAAGTATTTTACCACATCTACGGGGCACTGACCTGTTTGCCCATTTTCCCTGTTCACAAAGATCCTTCAGCCTGGTACCCAACTCTGTGATGAAGCCTGTTTAGCACCAGTGAAGTTCCCCACATTCAGACTGACAACGTTCTGAGCTGAGATGAGGGAATCAAAGTTAAAATCCAGCCCATCTGCATCCATGAGTTCACTGCGGATAATAGACTCCATGTCACACTCCAAGCTCCCATTGAAAATATCCAGGTCCAAGTCACTTGGGAATTTCTCATGTCCCATAACTGGGAGGTTCACACTAGAGTACAAAGAGGAGCCTGAGAGCGGGTCAGAAAGTGTTTGCATAGACTGATTGACAGGTGACTGCTGATGTTTGGTAGATCCCAAGCTGTTCGAGTCACTCAAGCCTATGTTACTGATGGAATTGGACAAGGCACGGCTGCCACTAAGAGAGGAGTTGTGGGACTGGTGCTGGTGATGAGGCAGGCTCTGATTGACCAGACCGCTCTGGCTGGACTGTGCAGCAAACGACATCATGGGGTCATTGCGGAGCATTATATTCCTGCGGGAATTCTGCGCAGACACAGCTGTGCTGGCTTGTGACATGAGTGGGTCAGACTGTGTCATCATGACATCGCTGTGACTAAGTGCATCAGAGGCGAGGAGATCCTGCAGCGTCTGGTTGTTGTAATGAGAAATGGAGGAGAAGGTGGCCTGCTTGTTCTCCTGAATGGTCTGCATGGGTGACTGGCGGAGGGAATTCAGGGACGATGGCCCGAACACGGCGTTGTTGAAACTACTTGACGGGGAACCCAGCCCTGAACCTTTGGAACCATACGGAAAACTGGAGCTTCTCTGCATTATCCCTCCTGTGGGTGACTGCTGGGAGGGAGGGAGTGTTATATTGTCCAAGAGATCATCCATGAGGTTATCTGTCAGTCCATCGTTCAAATTCATTGTCCCAGCCATATCAGTCAACCTAGGCAACTCCACAGTACATGGTTTGTTTACTGATGGGGACAAGCTTGATGGACTACTGTACAGCATGGGAGAAAGCGGAGCGTCGTCGTCTTGAACATCATCTAGTTCGGTGCTTGCCAAAATCGGTGACAAGCGGCCGCTGATCGTACTGGCGTTTGAATTTGTACGGGAGCGAAAATCTGTCCATGCATCCAGCTCATCGCTGCTGCGGGAGGTGGGACTCCCTGGCCACTTGGAGAGCTGGGAAGGGCTGTCCTCACTCGTCTCCTGGGCGGTCTGCAGGGCCGCCTTTTTCTTAGCCGCCCGCCCTCTGCTCTTCGTGTACTTGTTGCTGTTGTCCATCGACACAGCACGTCTCCGGGGCGCCTTGCCACCTTTTCCACCATCTGGATTGATCATCCACCAAGAGCTTTTGCCGGTGCCTTCATTCTGCACCCTGACGAATCGGCTGTGGAGCGACAAATTGTGCCGAATCGAATTCTGCAGGAAAGGAACAAAACAAAACATCAAGACCAGCACCCCTCTTCTTTTGCTACCCAAATCTCAATCACATAACCAGCATCACATTAAAACAGCAACATGAATAAAAGCATTGGGGCCTCCTGGACATCAACACGGGTTTCTCAGGTGGTGGATAGGGAAGGGGCGGGAGCGTGACTGTAGCGTGCCAGCATGCTGCTGCAAAGCCAGCCCCATGCATGCACTAGCTGTGCACTCCTGGTGCCCATCTCTATATCCTCAAAAGTTGCATCCTAAGGAACGAGCATGGCACAGCTGCATTGCTGCTAGCAAGAAGCTAGATGTTTCTCCTTACTTCTGACTTAAAACAAACCTCTATACTATCAGCAATCTTGCCATCAGTTCCTTGAAATAAAAACCGCAAAGACACTGCAAAAATCTGACTGGAGGGGTAGTCACACTCATCACAGCCCCTGCAAATGTCTTTTTAATTCTTCATGGGCATGTGTGTTGTGTATTTGTTACAATAACTCTTGAGAAAACTGCAAGTGCTGTTGCTCCTCTCCCACAGGCACTGTGCATGACTAAGCTGCACTTTCTCTCTCGATTAGAGGCACCACAATTACGCCCGTACCGCGGTAGCCGGCCAGCTGTCCCCTCGCTATAGTACCCTCACAGTCTTCAAAACATGATGTGATACAGTACACAACAATATCCCTGTCCCTGTAAGCTGCTAGATACAGAGTTGTATAAAGCCACTGTACACAGTCACATATCCCGTGCTGTACAGGATGCTACGAAATACAGTATTTTCAGAGGAGCCTGTGCTCTTGCGTATTAACCCCTTGCACTGCTCAGCAACACCTACCATCCAAAAACCACGTTGGCTCAAACCAGCGATAATCACCTCAGAATGAGAAAGAGGCAGAGAAAACCAGCCCACGGTAGCCCTAGTGAAACAACTCCAGATTTATATGAAAATAACTGAGATGAAAATCCCATTCCACTCATCCTGCTGATCTTGGGTTTAACATGTGTCTCAAAGAAAGGACAAGCAAGTAGTATTTGTTAGTGAGAATACTTCCATGTTTGGTTGGTTATTTTTTTTTTCCATGTGCGAGTCAAAAGATTTTTGGACCTATCCCATATTCCTTTGACAAAGATGAATCATTCTAATCATCTAGAATGATTAGAATCATTCTAATGATTCTAGAATCATAGAATCATTAAGGTTGGAAAAGACCTTTAAGATCATTAAGTCCAACCGTCAACCCAACACCACTATGTCCACTACACCATGTCCTGGAGTGCCACATCTACATGTTTTTTTTGTGCTATTCCTCCAGGTTAAAGAGTTGCACAAGTTCTTTTTTCTTAAATTTTGGCACTTACCAGGTATATCTATAAAGAGGATAAAACCCCATTTGTTCTACCAGCATGCTTTAAAAGCACAAAATCAACAGGATCATAGCATAATCAAACCATCCAGGATAAACGTCCTTCATTTACAAAGCACTGAAGAAATTCCAAATTTAAATGGGAAAAGAATGAATCAATCAACAAATCATTCACAAGCATCTCAACATTTGCATCGTTAGGATAAATGGGTGTTTGACATACATGAATCGGTGGCACATTGGATGTATAAAGAAATGCAGCCCAGCTTTTCTTAGACAATTCTTTTCAGTATAAAAGGCCTTTTTTTTCCCCCCTGTAAGTGTTGTGCGTTTTGTCAGGTTGTGAAATGGAAAACACGCCTGAAGTTCTTCTCGCACGCAGACAGCAGACACAGTTGTGATTATCACTTAATGAAAAGAGAAATCATATGGGCCATGGTTCAAAATAGCAACTGTTATGTTTTAAACAATTTGCACAAAACAGCAGGCCAGACTTCGCAGACATACTCAAGAGAAGTTTGGGTCAGTGCCTCAGCTATGAACTTGTCCATTTCTACGGGACTATCATGCCATCAAAACATGGTGGATTGAGCTGCAGCATAATAGTTCTTCAGTCTAAGGAAGGAAAGAGCTTTTTATTATTTAATTGATGACATTTTAACTCTATTTTGAGTCTGGCAACAGTCTGTTTCTAACTTCTAATAACTAGGCGCCACTGCTTACTTCCTCAGGCTTCTCCCCGTTGGCTGGAGAATTGCTGGGTTTTTGAAAAATAACCTTTTCTGATACTCTAGCTTGTACTGCATCAATGCAGGTAGCTCTCGCATTCATCCCGTGGCTTTCATGGACAACCACATGCAAGAACAGCTGCGTGGGGATCTCTCCTTGCAAAGAGAGGATGACCAGAGCTAGACTAGTACACCAAGCCAGGCTACAAGAGCCACGCAAACCATGCTGTTCCCCACCTAAAAATGCTGGGTATAAGGATACACAGCACTGTGACTCTTGCTAAGAAAAAAATCTTAGAAAACACAGAAAAGAAACACCTGAGGTGGCATACACAGCATGCCACAACACAGCTTCAAATATAAAAACACTCAGCCAAAGTGCCAGCAGTTAACAGTTTTCAACCTATAGTCTCCTCATAAAACAGCTTATTTCTGCTGGTAGTAGCTGTAACATGAAACTATTTGGCCTAAAACCATGAAAAATTCTAAATGGCAAAACTGTGAGACTGAGGCACCTTTCAGGATGAGGGCTCCTGCATGTGTGGATATGTGTGTGCACATGTGTAATTTTCTTACTTATGGTATCTTTTTGCTCAGTGTTAGTATTACACAAATAATGAAAGAATGTAATAATACTTTTGCGTTTAAAATTGGTGGTTATAAAAAAAAAAAATCTAAGCAGTTTGTTTTCCTTTACATTATGCAATATCCCACTTATACTCTGACTTCTGTTTTTCTTTACTTTTCTTCTGTAGGAAGATTGTTTTCTTAAGCATAATTATGGGCCAATTTATTTTTGTGTACCCCATCTCCACCCTTTGTTCAAACACTGCCTTAAAACCCACTTCTTTCACGTAACCTCCCCCACTAACCTCTTCAGCAACAGTATCTGAGTTTCTTGGTTTCTCCTTGTGCTGGGTGCTCTGCCAAATCAAATTAGGGCTGGATCCTATTATCCTTTCACATGCAAGTTTCGCTACAAAAGTCACCGGGATTGACAACTCGCATCAGTAAAGGCTGCAATCTGAATGGAAATAACCATATTTTCTACACGGTTTCTGAGCTGTCAAAGAATGTTCCCATCTGCTTAAAATACAGGAAAATATCATGGGACAATCTTTGCTCAGAACCATGTGCATTAGTAATATATGACCACGCGACAAACCGCAAAGGAGGCGGGGAAGCAAAGAAAATACAGTTTATCATTTGAACCTGCTGCTGATCAAATTAATGAGGATTTGTCTTTGACTTATGTGGGAGACGGATTAGGCCATGATGATGGAAACAACACATTTTTCCATTCAAAAATGCAATGAGAAGCTTCGAAAGGTCTATAAAGGAACTTCCATCAACCCGTCCTGCAGACCATATGTAGAAGGGACAGATGCTAGCCAGGCTGCAGACATCTTGGAAAAGAGCTCAGACACCACTGATGGGTACAACATACGGACTGAACAAGAACAGAGTAGAAAAGAAATATGACGAGCTCCTCCCTTTATTAGTGTTGCTATTTATACCGGACTTGAAGAACACTGTGAGCTCTGCTAGATGCCAGAAAACTGAGGTTCCCGCAGATAAGATCAGGAGCACTCCGTATGGCACTGAGCCCGCCCAGCCAGTGGTCCTGCCAGGAAGAACGACCAGCCCTGCAGATGAGGAAGACCAGGGCAGAGGAACACGGGAGGCAGGGCAGATGTGGTGCGAGCGGAGGCTGGTGCAGTGCCACAGGCAAGCAGCGCTGCTACCCCACCTCGGCTTAGGCTGACGGCATCGGGAGAGAGGGTGCAGCTGGGTGCCCGCTGGTAGCCAGGGCAGCAACACGTAGAGTGACAGCACCTTCCCCAAACCTGTAGCCATGCGCTCAGCTTTTATAAATTGACCTGCTGCACCACATTTTGCTCAGTGAACGCTCCTTCAGGGAACCAGCCACACGTTTTGCTTGCAAAAAAAAAAATTAAATGGGCTACCACGTCCTAATTACACATCTCTCTTGATATTTTAACACGACTGCAAATGGGTAACCTCCCAGAGGGGACACTCAAAACATTTCCAAAGAGCTGTATACCTGATTTGATATCAACAACTGAATGAGTCTTCCAGGGAGGCTGGGACTGCGCATCATTTCAACACTCAGCCCCAGTCAGGCAAGAGCAGCAAACGCTTGAGCCTTTAAAACGGAGAAAAATTCCCCCTCCCTGAGTCTGTTTCGGCCTCTTCCAACCCATGTTTACCTTGTGGAGCCCGTCCATTAACTCAGACACCAGCTGCAAGTGCTTCCACTGCAGTACAGAGTCTTTTTTGTCTGGAAGCAACATGTGGTATCAATTTATCATCCTCAACAACGCAACAAGGAATCCACTCACTTTAAAAATAAAAAGAGAGTTGTGTAACTTAACTCTTAAAAGCCCCTGCTTTTTTTTTTTTTTTTAAAAAAAAGCTAAAGATTAGCAAGATGAGGTGCAGCTGGTGGCTGCCGAATCCAAGTTACACACTGGTCTGTTTTTATTTCAGTGTTTTGCAGTGAGTGGCTAATTTGTTATTTCAGATACAGGCTCCTAAACTGTAAAGCTATGGCTACAAATCAAAAGCAGTTGTTTATTTTAACAACTAGGATACTAGGACATGACGGGAGAAAAACAAACGCTATCTACAGACCCATAAATGCTGCTAATGCTCACTTGGGAGACTTATACTTTATTTTATACTGTATTAACGTATTTCATGTTCTGACTTCACCATATGAAGTTGTCTGGTAGCCACACAGAAGGGAAACG
>NW_010525475.1:68052-71337 GCF_000687285.1 Phaethon lepturus | reverse complement strand
ACACCAGAGCAAGTACCGCGAAAAACCAGCCATGACAGTAAGTCCAGCTTATCAGCCTCTAGTTGACTGGAAAGAGCCCTGCTTCTCCATGGCCCTGCTTGCAAACTTGAATTTCAGTTTCCAGTCTGCGTCACCTTACTCAAAATGTTGTAGCACGAATTTCCTTTGGGATGAACATCCCTACAGAGGGCCTCCACCAAAAATTAAACAAAAAATGAAACAAACTACTTTCTTCGCATTCAGCTGTGGCCGAAACAGGAGGTTGCAAATAATCAACACATTTTGCCCATCCATCCAGACCAGTGTCTCTTCCTTCTCATGAAGTAACTCAAGATGTGCTTCAACTACCAGTTTTACATTTTGTTTGCTTTAAAGTCCCCAATGAGATTCAACTGCAACAAGAAAACAGATACAGTGACTCCAAAATTACGAATAATTAAAGTTGCCAGTTGTGTGCATGTATGTAGGAATTTCTGGTGAAAGCAATTCGGGAGTCTAGGCAAGGAGATCTTTAGGAAGTACCAATCTGTTGGTTCCATAAAGTCATTTTTTGCCTCGCTCTCTGAGGCAGCAGTGCTGTTCTCAAGGAACTTAGAGATCCCCAACCCAAAGAGGTCTCAGAATTTCTTCGTCTTTCCCATGCAAACCAGGAAAATACATATATCATTTAATAAAGTAGTGAGGGTGCTCTGGAGATGCAGAAAAAGCAAGAACTAAAACATAAGGAAAGTCCTCCTACAATATCTATCCAGCCATGTTGTACCAATGTATGTCTTTTTAATTGCCTGTATTTTTCCATATAAACCCAAGTATTATGTATTCCAGATCGTTACATTTTCCCTAAATTATGGAAGTTGCAAGGGAAAAAAAGCATCAAGCAAATTACACACGCAGAAAGAGAAATCCTTCCTGACACCCGAACGTTTTCGATGCTCGATGTTTGGTATCATCTGCAATTTCCTAAGGCAGCTCCCACAAATCCCACCAGCTGTGCAGTGGAAGCAGGCGGCGAGAGCGCACCAGGGTCCCGCAGGGGACGTCCACCAGCCCTTCGCACCCGGCTGGCAAAGGCCACTGTCCTCACAGCCCTGGAAAGGGTAAGTGGGACGATACGGGCTCAGCCCTGCCACCCACGCATGCCCTCCTGCAGGAAAAAGGGGGGGGAGGGGGGAAAAAAAACACCACCACCACGGATTTAGGGAAAAGAGATCGGCTCAGCATCTGAAGGGTGGCTCTGCGTCTCCTCATCTTCTCTTCAAAGGAGTATTTCTGACCTTGGTGGTAGGGGAACAGTTAGAAGAGGCTCCTGCCGTAATTAGCGCTCTGCCTGCATCTCTGCCCGTCGTCCCCCACCCCCAGGAAGAGCCGCAAGCCTTGAGGGATACTAAAGCTCCTTGGGAGAACGTTAAGTCCAGCGAAGATTTATCCTCCGCAATGTGCTGGCTCAGATAGGAGAGCAGTACGTGGCTCTGCCTCCGTCCCGCACGCAGGGCGCCGTGCCGCGCCAAATTACGACAGGAGAAGGTGATTAGCGCAGGGAAAACAAACCCTCCCTAACGACGCGCCTCGCTCCCCGCCCCAGCTGCTCCTTGCCACAAGGGCAGGCGGCAAGCGATGCGCCCGCCGGGGGGGGTTTATGCCCTCCCTTTTGCAAAGAAAAGCATCCCAACGCGTGGAGCTAAGGGAACCCAGTCACAATTTAATAAAAAGTTTTTCCTTAAAAAAATGTAAAAATTAATTCTAGCTAAAACAGCTGCTGCCTCACTCTTTGCAAACAGTGATATCGCAAATCGCTACGCTGACGTAAATAAAAATTAGCTGAAAATATACACTGCCTGGAAATTGTCTCAGAGCATCACGCTTCCAGTTAGCAGAGAAATCTCCAGTTATTTTACAGTCAGACATCCTCTGACCACAGAAGGACTCTAATAAATAACATTTGTTTTGCTGCGAGTAGAGCATGCCGGTTGCCGCTTATTTTTTTCCACTGCGTGCTGGGAGACGGGAAGCAGAGAGCGAGGAAAATGCCGAGGGTTGGGCTCTCCAGCAACTCCTCCCGGCATCAGGAGCCACGTCGCCCGGCGCCCTTTCCTATGGGAAATCCCCTAAAAAATAAAGCGTTAAGCCTCTGCATGCTACACCGATGCTTTTCCATGTGAAAATGGGATTTGGGCACCCAGAGACAGGCGTCGTCATCGGGAGGCTGCTAACGACACCTCGTCAAGAGCCGCCTTTTTCATTCCCTTCCACACACTTCGTAGCACGGCTGCCCAAAATTCAAGACGACAACTAATTTCAATCAAAGGATTTAACTCAATTAAGAGTAGGAATTTAAGGCATTGATCTGGCAAGGTGCTGAATTCAGGCCTGACTGGGACACGAACGCAGTCAGCGAGAGCACGGGAGACGTGACCACTTGCTGAACCTGAGCGCAAGGAGTTGCATAGAAAAAAGCCTCAATGGAATCTCCGCAGAGCCAGATCAAAACAGTTCTCATTCCTGTTTAGGAGTGGTGTCACCAGCAGATAACATCTTCTTTTTTTTATATATTTTTTTGCTTAATGGCAAGCCCCAGCATTTAAAGCATTTCCACTGTAGGAACTTTGGAAATGACACCATGCTGTATTTGTGGAGCCCCTTCAGCACAGCATCGCTGCATTTCCCCTCCTCGGTGCCACGGAGCCCCAAGAGAAGGCGCACACAGCTAACCAACCCGAATATTATACATATAGTAACTCTCACAAAAATAGCTACCACTGTCAGCACAGTGCTGAAGCTGCTGGAAGAGTCCTCCACAAACCTCCGTGATCACCCAGTTAGACCTCAATGAAAACAATGCAATTTTACTGCGAGGCAGACTTTCACCCTGAAGGCTTTGGGTTTCTTTTACTAGAAAGAAGAATGACAAGAAAAAAAATTCCCTCTGTTTTTTGTTTCTTAGATGCAGCACAAGATTGCAGCACAACCTCCACGCAGCATTGTGGAAACCAGAGTGCTCAATTCTATTTTTGCTCATTCTCAGCATATGGCCATTACTATACATTGACTATTTAGAAACACATATGGGCGTTCTTTCATGCCTTTATAAAAAAAAATGTGAGTGATGCTACTGCTTATAATAATTCACTAAAAATAGTAGCTTCCCATGGAAGATCACAAAAGCCTCTCATTGCTGAATCACCTATTATAAATCTTTATTTTTTGAATAATTTTTGTGGTCATGTGTTCATTTTTTTAACACTTCCTACGCCTGCAAAATGCAACTAAATTAGCAATAACTTCCAC